>NC_091557.1:27171878-27181878 GCF_042767895.1 Penaeus vannamei
ACACACACACACACACACACACACACACACACACACACACACTCACATACACTCACATACACACACATACACACATACACATACGCACACACACATACGCACACACACATACGCACACACACACACTCACGCACGTGGAAGAGTTTGTACTGAGATAGTTGTTTATCTGCAACATCTCTGTTGAATATTTCTCCTCTCGGCCACTTAAAATTTTATGCTGTTATGATTTCAACATTTATCCTTGACATTTGCTATGGTTACAAAATTCATATTGTATCTTTAAGGAAATTAAATTAGATTTTTAGCCAGGTATAGAAAGAATGTCACATTTCTTTTTCCGACTTTTTGGTCCCAATATTACGTGCATCTCGCCTTGGCTTCTTGCTTATTTTTTCAGCGCCAGTGACTGCGTTGAAGTCATTCAGAACAAGCAAGAGGGACGTCTTTGGTGCTCTCCTTTGATCACCGAAGCGAGTCTGGCATAAGACATTCCTCGGAGGGATCGATAGCTTTAGTAGGATTATATGCTCTAAAACATGGCAGAAGCTGGGCATGCTCTGTCCTCACAAAAGAGAGACACGTGGCTTTCCATAAAAAAGAATAACAATTGAAATATATCGTATATATATATATATATATATATATATATATATATATATATATATATATATATATATATATATATATCTATCTATCTATCTATCTATCTATCTATCTATATATATATATATATATATATATATATATATATATATATCTGTGTGTGTGTGTGTGTGTGTGTGTGTGTGTGTATATGTGTGTGTGTGTGTGTATGTGTGTGTGTGTGTGTGTATGTGTATAATGTGTGTATGTGTCTGTGTGTGTATGCATGTAGTATATACATACATATATTTTATATATATATATATATATATATATATATATATATATATATATATATATATATATTTATATATGCATATATATATATATATATATATATATATATATATATAAATATATATATATATACATTTATATATATATATATGTATGTGTATGTCTCTCTCTCTCTCTCTATCTTTCCATCTATATATACAGACATACATATATATATATATATATATATATATATATATATATATATATATTATATAAAGTTTAGGTGTTCACATGATCTAGAAGAGAGAAAACTTGAAATAATATGGGACGAAATTACGATCAAAGCCCCCAAGCGTCATCCGGGTAAGAGCCGCTAAGGTCAAACATGACAAATAATTTATTTGATCCTTGAATACGAGAATTTTACAAACGTATATTGAATCTAAGGATGTTAAGGAATACATTGGAAAACCATAAGACAAAATACTAACCATAGTTATTTCTAAAAGACTATTGGAAAAACTGGTCAACAATGTTCTATGTCTGAACCCCCAGGAGGAAGCAAGGCGTCTGAGCGGTCAAGTGGCAGAGGCGTCTCCAAGCTACACAAAACTTGAAACTTAAGTGAACATTTCTGGAGAATTATTTTAGAATTTCAGTATCACTGGAGGGAAGATATTCATTCATGTTGGGTTTTAATTTCCGAATCCAAAGGCTTTCCAAAATGTTTAGATCCAAATCACATTGGGAGGGGTCAAGAATTTCAAAATTGTTGTAAGAGGTGTGATTTTTTTTAAGGAGCGATGTCTAATTGAAGACTTTGTAGGGTTCGAGGGCTTTAAATTCTTATTTCTGGAAGAGAAACCTTTATGCTCTTCCATGCGCATAAATAGATTGCAGGATGTTTTACCCACATAGATAGCATTACAGCTATCACACGAGAACTAATAGACGATGGAAGAGCATGGAGGTGTAGGAATTTTGTCTTTGTATCTGAAAAAATACCAGTAGTCATGGAAGTTGTGTATAAAGTTTTCAATTTCACAGTACTGTAATTATTATGGACTATCCTGCATAATTTTCTTTCAAGACTATGACTTATGGAACCTATATATGGCAATTTTATTAATATTTTATCTTTAGGAACAGATAGGGGAGTAGAATCCGGTGAAACTAAGTTATTAACAGTTTTCTTATCATATTAAATATATAATTTAATTCGAAACCATTCAACTTGAGGATGTTGATGATAAATTCTTGGTTATCTAAAAAGCTCTTTAAATCAAAATTGAAACCAGATTACTTTTATAGTTATTAGGGATTTAAGAGCTAAATTTTGTAGTAAGCCCAGTGTAAGTAAGTTTCCTGTACACAGATGATGTAAAGCAATTGTCCCGAGAAATGTTAATATCCAAAAAGGGTATACTACCATTAGATTCTACTTCATGAGTGAATTTTATATTAGGCAATTCAAAATGTTCACTGGACTTGAATAATAACAAGGTATTATCTTCGTAACGAAAATATTTGCAAGGTTTAAAGGAAGTGGGATTTTTTTTTTTTTTTTTTTTTTTGCCAAATCTTCTCATAGTGACACATAGAGATTCCAGCAAGAGTAGGTTTTCCATTGAAAAAGAAAAAGAAATCTTTAGTTGCAATGTCCAAAACTTTCTTAAAATTGACCTTGTATATATATATATATATATATATATATATATATATATATATATATATATATATATATTGTTTGGATATCATTTACATTTTCAAAAAGAAAGTCCATAGTAAATTATAAGGTTTCGTTAAGTAGCACATTAGTGAATAGTTTTAAAACATCAAAACTTGCAAGTACATAATCATTAGCATTGGGTAACATCATCAATTCATCTATAAAAGTAATGGTGTTATGTAACGTGTACTCATTAATTGTTAGCCTTTTTAACAGGAGAATGGAGAATTTCGAAACAATATAGTTTCTGGTACCTATGGCCGATAAAATGGGTCTCAGGGACATTATGAAAATTCCCGGTCTAGAGCCTGACGTAAAAAAGGAGGAATAAGCCGAGTTATCTATAATTCCTTCTTTCTTAAGTTTCCTAAGCAAAGCATTTTATCTATCTTCATCTTCACAGTTATCAAAGACTTCTTTAAATTTTGAATGTTCACTCAAGATCTCTCCAGTTTTGTTAATATAAGCACATCTATTAATTAACACTACAACTTTTGGAGATGATGATATTTTGATTCTTTACTAGGTAATTTAGAAGCTGAAAGTCAGAATCAGAAATATTATCTTCCACTTTTTTCTACAAGAATAAAGTGAAGAGAATGCTGAAACTTAATGATCTCAATAACTTCTCAAAAGACAAAAGGAAATGAGAAAATTTAGTTTTGAAGATGGAAGACAATCTTTCAGACCACTAGCTACTAAAGATTTAACATTTTGAGACCTCATACTTTGATTTCAGCCTTCTATGATGCACGGAATTTTGTTACTCAAAATCTTTGAAAACTGTCAAAATGGTCATGAAAAGAAACCGTTCCAGTTAGGTTGGAACAAATACAAGGAAACTTTGCATCCAAATAAGGTGGTGTTTAATTATGCAAATATAAATGTCCCAAAAAAATTAAATCCTTACTAGCTAGGGGTCTGATATATTGTTTTCACCTAAAAAAAATAATAATAATAATAAATAAAAAGAAAAATATGTATATACATATATACTTGCACACACACACACACACACACACACATGCTTGTATATACATATACACATATATATAAATATAAACATATATGTATATATATATATATATATATATATGTGTGTGTGTGTGTGTGTGTGTGTGTGTGTGTGTGTGTGTGTGTGTGTGTGTGTGTGTGTGTGTGTTTGTTTGCGCACATATATATGATATATATATATATATATATATATATATATATATATATATATATATATATATATATATATATATATATATATACACACACACACACACACACACGCACACACACACACACATACATATATATATATATATATATATATATATATATATATATATATATATATATATATATATATATATATACACATACATACATACATACATATATATATATATATATATATATATATATATATATATATATATATATATATATATATTTATATATATATATATATATATATATATATATATGTGTGTGTGTGTGTGTGTGTGTGTGTGTGTGTGTGTGTGTGTGTGTGTGTGTGTGTGTGTGTGTGTGTGTGTATGTTTGTGTATGTGTGTGTTTGTGTTTATTTATATATGTACACACACACACACACGTATATATATATATATATATATATATATATATATATATATATATATATATATATATATATATATATATATATATATATGTGTGTGTGTGTGTGTGTGTGTGTGTGTGTGTGTGTGTGTGTGTGTGTGCGTTTGTGTGTGTGTCCATATATATAAACATATATTCAACATGAAAAATATATTTATATTTGGGTAACACCGCGGAACCTTAACAGGTAAGCATATAAATGTGATTACGTGATCATTCATTTCTATTACGATGAATCTGGAATTATGATTTCACGACGGTCTGAGACGCTGTCAGGAAGGCGCGAGGAGACAAATCTAATGTAATGACTTAATTTGCATGAGAAGCAGGGTAGGCGCGGGTCAACGGAGGTCGGTTATAACACGTATTTCATCTCACGGAAATGATGCTCAAAATATTTTTTGAACTGAAGGACGAAAATTATTCATACACGTGGCATGACTTCAAGGCGTTTTATTGCCTTCTTTGCCTTAAAGCTGAAGGGCAAATAGACAAAACGAGATAGTTAAAGATGTTTTGCTGCGGCGTGAATATAACAGAATAATGAATGTTTCGATTTATTCGTAGTAACATTCTTACTCTGAAAATGTGTTCCATTCTACCTGCGTTTGATTCCGGGTAATGAAATGCGCATGTAAATTGGCGTCAATTAATAAGCACATTTGATATCAATTAGACACACCTGTTCATTATACACGTGGAGCGCGCATTCAAATATCTGTCCATTTATCTAAGCAGCCTTTCTCATCCTTTCCCTTATCCATTACTACTCTTTTCTTCCCTCCGTCTCTTCTCCGTCATTCTTTCTCCCTGTTCCACTCTTACACCTTACTTTTTTTCTTCCCATTTAATATCTCTATCTCTCAAGTTTCCTCATAATCCTCATGCACGTAATATAAACGCTATTTCCGAGGGGACCAGAGAGCACATACAATAAAAAAAAACGCTAAACCTTCAGAAAGAAGAAGTGAACGGGGAATATATAAGAAAAAAAAAAAAAAAAAAAGGTAAAAGTTTCCAGTGATACCGACCGAATCACGATCAAACGGAATTTTACAGTTCGGTGGCTTCCTGATTGAGCGAAAGAGACGGAGCTCTGGGTTCACGTCTCTTCGCCAGACTTAATAATGGGAGCTCGGAACTGACTTGTGGCTCGGAGCAGACAGAGGGAAAAGGGGGGCGGGGGGTGAGAGGGAAAGAGGAGAAGGAGAGGGGTGGGGGAGGAGGGAGAGGGAGAGGGGAAATGGGGGAAGAGGAGGAGAGGGAGAGGGGTGGGGGAGGAGGAGGAAAGGGTAGAGGGGAGGTTTAAGAAGGAGTAGGAAGACGGAGAAGGGTGGGAAAGAAGAGAGGAGGGGTGGGTAAGGAAGGAGTGGAGGGGGAGGGATGAGGAAGATTAGGAGAGACGGAGAGGGGTGGGAAAGAAGAGGGGGTGGTAAGGAGGAGTGGAGGGGGAGGGTTGGGGAGGAGTAGGAGAGACGGAGAGGGGTGGGAAAGAAAGAGGAGGGGTGGGTAGAGGGAGTGGAGGAGGGATGGGAGGATTAGGAGAGACGGAGAGGGGTGGGAAAGAAGAGAGGAGGGGTGGTAAGGAGGAGTGGAGGGGGAGGGGTGGGGGAGGAGGAGGAGAGGGATAGGGGTGGGGAAGGAGGAGGAAAGGGAGTGGGGTGGGGGAGGGAGGAGGGGAAGGAAGGGGAGGGTGGGGAAGGAAGGAGAGGAGGGGGAGGGTGAGGAAGGAGGACTGGAGGGGGAGGAGGGAGGAGAAGACGGAGAGGGTGGGATAGAGGAGGAGGTGTGGGTAAGGAGAAGTGGAGGGGAGGAAGAGGAGGGAGAGGGGTGGGGAAAGGAGGAGTGGAGGGAAGGAGGAGAGAGGGAGAGGGGACAGGTGAGGATAGAAGAGAGAGGGAGTGGAGAGGAAGGAGGATAGGTGAGGGAGGGGTGAGGATAGAGGAGAGGGGCAGGGGTAAGGATGAAGGACAGGGGAGGGAGGAGGGAAGGAGGGAGTGGAGGGGGAGGGGGAAGGAGAAGGGGGTGAGGGGGTGAGGAAGGAGGAGAGATGGGGGAGGGGTGAGGATAGAGGAGAGGGGGAGGGGTGGGAAAGGGGGATAGAGGAGAGGGTTAGGGGGAGGGGTGGGGAAGGCGGAGAGGGGGAGGGTAGGATAGGGAGAGGAGGGAGGGAGGGTAAGGATGGAGGAGAGGGGAGGGGAGGGGTGGGGAAGGAGAGGAAAGGAGGAGGGGTGAGAAGGAGGAAGGGCGGTTGAGACAGGAGAGGGGGGGGTGGGAAGGAGGAGGAGAGGGAGGAGTGAGAAAGGAGGAAAGGAGGTGGAGAAAGGAAGAGGGTGGGGAAGGAGGGAGAGGGGAGGGGTATGGAAGGAGGATAGAGGAAGGGAGGAAAGTGAAGGGGAGGTGAGGAGGACAAAGAGGGGGAGGAATGTGAAAAATGGATGACGAAGAAAGGAAAGAAGGGACAAGGTGGTGAGAGGAGCAATGATGGAGGAGAGGAAAGGTGAGGAGAGAACGTGTACCAAGGAGAAAGGGAAAGTTAAAAAAAAAAAAGAGAATATTGGAAGAAAAACATAAGAAGAAAGAAGAATAAGAAGCGAGGCGGAAAGAGGATAGGAAAGGAGGAAAGAGCAAGACACCAAGAGCAAAAGACAGGAAAGATGACAAAAAATGAGGAAAATAAGACGAGTGAACAGGAGAGAAGAGAGCGGTAGACGAGCGGAGGAGGGGTTGGGTTAGGGGATGGAGGAAGCAGGAGTGGAAGAGGAGGATAAAGGGGGGGGGTGATAAGCTAAGGAGAGGGAGAATGGGGGAAGTGTTTTTTTTTTTTTTAAGATGCAATAAAAAAGGAATGAAAAAGAGAAGAGGAAGGAGGGATGGCGAGAGAAGAGACAAGAAAAGAAAATGTAGGAGACATTAATAAGAAAAATTATTATGAAAGGGAAAGGGGAAGATGGTGAATAAAGCGTAAGAACAGTCCTAACATTAAGAAAAGGAAATAAAATCGTACTTCCAAAGGACTGCATTAGAGGAATGGCCAGCGAAAAGGAACGAAAGGATAATGCTGATACTAGCGCTAGTTATAGAGGCGAGAGAAGAAGATAAAGATAAGAGAAAGCCAGGAGTCCAAAAAAAGCCAAATGTGCAAGTGATACAATGTAAAAACGATGAGAGAGTGTGATAAATACCTAAAAAGAAGTAGAAAATAGTAGGCAAAACAAGGATATGAAATCAAGACACACAGCCCCACAGAAACCTACCCAAAGCTTCCTTATACAACGATTACGAAAGCCGCCAACAGCCGAAGAAACAGCAAGGGATAAGAAAGACCATAAGCAGATAAAGATCTTAACGAAAAACAAGCCACGGGTAATTAGCTTACAAGAGAGATAAGAGAAGATTCTCGCAGTTATCCCCGCCCAGCACATCCTGGTATCGTCCCTCACAACATCACTCATCCTCGACTAATTGGATGATATATCTAAAATAGAAATACTTACTTCGATGTGAGTTAGCGACGGAAGTTTATTTTGATTGACGATGGCATAAGTTATACCGTACATTAGGGTTTGTGATGCAAGTTATATATGTATCACAGGACAGCAGGTGATCAGAAGCTATTACTATTTGGAGGTGAGATGAATTTGGAATTTACGATGGGTGGTTGGGGATTTTCCTCCCCTTGTTGATGAATATCCTTCCTTATCCTTGGGGGTAATTGAAAAATATTGCCATTTGTTGACTTTTTCTCGTTGTGGAAATAACTCTTGGTTACTGGATATTCATACCTTGGTTGAGGGCTCTTAGGAAATGTGTTAATCAACGGAAATGCAGTGGAGAAAGTTCAAATCATGTCAGGTGCACAAAAGTGTACACACTTACGCTTACACGGGCGCGCGCGCGCGCGCGTACACACACACACACACACACACACACACACACACACACACACACACACACACACACACACACACACACACACACACACACACACACACACACACACGTACTCTAATAGTTTATGGAATTATTTTTTTCTCTCTCTCTCTATCTATCCATCCATCCATCCATCCATCTATCTATCTATCTATCTATCTATCTCTCCCTATCTATCTTTATCAATAATGAAAAATATCGAATATAATGTACAATTTAAAAGAAAATCTTTTGTCATAACCCTTTTTGTATTTGTTACATGATCTTGTTCCTTCCTCCCCTTATGAACTGCATACTAATTGCATTAATACCATTACTATATGTGTCTGTCTGTCCTTCCTTCCTCCAACCTCTATATACCTCTCTCTCTCTCTCTCTCTCTCTCTCTCTCTCTCTCTCTCTCTCTCTCTCTCTCTCTCTCTCTCTCTCTCTCTCTCTCTCTCTTTCTCACTCTCTCCTTCTCCTCCTACCCCTCCATGTTTCATTCTCTCGCTCCGTTTTTCTCTTTCTGCCTCCATCTTAACTTGGGTCCTTCTCCCCTCTCTTCTCTGAAACCAAGTGGAATAAACGCGCACTAACCACTTGTTTTAGCTTCCCCTCTAGGCTGGAGATGAGTCAGCAAGGGGCCAAGGTATTATTTAAGACATGTTAAGGAAATGGGAACGCGCAGTGAGCGGCTTGCATAAGAATTTAGAGCCATTCCAATTACGTGATATGGGATTTTTTTTTCTTTTCTTAATTTCTTTCTCCCTTATCTTTATTATTATTATTTTTTTTAACTGAGATCTATACTCGGTGGTTCAGTTCATCCGCGAAGCAATTCATATTTACATATACGATGGTTAATAGAGTAATCCTTTCATGTAAGCACTGTGACTCCCCGGATGAGCGGCACTGCAATCGGTGTGCGCATGTGTGTGTGTATTTATATGTGTGTCCCCTCACTTCCATTCTTATCTCTTGTTTCATTTGTACGTCCTTTGATCAGCTGTTGTCGCGAGCAGAATAGGGACCGGACAAGAAGCTCTTCCTGTGCTGAAAGTCACTCTAAATTGAAGATTTGCATAAGTCTGATCTGTGTTTATGGACTTGAGGCTTGTTGCTCTGCTCTTTGTGGAATGCGTGTTAGCTGAGAAGTCCCTTTGCATTTGCGATGGAGAGAGAGAGAGAGAGAGAGAGAGAGAGAGAGAGAGAGAGAGAGAGAGAGAGAGAGAGAGAGAGAGAGAGAGAGAAGAGTGTGTATGTGTGTGTGTGTGTGTGTGTGTGTGTGTGTGAGAGAGAGAGAGAGAGAGAGAAAGAGAGAGAGAGAGAGAGAGAAAGAGAGAGAGAGAGAGAGGGGGGGGGGGAAGCTAAGGAAGGAGGGTTCAAATTCAAAACACTTTATTCCATTAACTACAATGGATATTCTTTTCTATTTACACATGCGTTTACACTATGTAATAATATGCTATGAACATGGATATTATACAGTGCTTATGAAACAAAATTACACAGAAAACTAATATCATAAGTACTGAAATTTCGTGCTCTGTTTGATATCCAAGCGTCTGATGTCATAGATATTTTTTCATTTTTGTTTTAAATGTCTTTTGGTTGGGAATCTTCAAATATTTTCTAGCAATTGGTCTTAAATCACCAGTCCTCGGAATTGCATATTTCTTGCCCCGGTTTCTGCATACGATCTCTTGATATATAATCAGTTATTTTGCCTTGTATTAACACCCGTTGTGTTACCTGTTGTCGTTATAGGTAATAGGCAATTGGGGTAATTTCCTTGTATGATTTTATGGATTAGAATATATGTGTCATAGTTGTATTTTTGTTGCACTTTTAGCCTGTTACTTTGAT
>NC_091557.1:27189378-27191878 GCF_042767895.1 Penaeus vannamei
CACCCCATTCCTTCCCCAACACTCCCCCAAATCCCTTTTCCCTCATACCTTACCCCCTCCCACCCCAGACTCACTTAAACCCCCTTCTCCCTCTCCCCCTCCCCTCTACTTCCTCCAGCCATTCTTCCAGTCATTCTCCTTCCTGTCAAGAACATATGTATTACTCTATCATGCGTGTAAAATACCCTGCGAATTCCAAAGTCAGCAAAATAGGGTCGGCATTTCTGGCCCGGGGAGAGACGACGGAAAAATATTACCCGAATTATTTTCACCCTGGGAGAAAAAGACGCCATCCCAGTCGATTATCACTGGATATTTTGTTTCGGAAACTAGGAATAGAATTTGATCTCTTTCTTCTACCCCCCCCCTCTCTCTCTCTCTCTCTCTCTCTCTCTTCTCTCTCTCTCTCTCTCTCTCTCTCTCTCTCTCTCTCTCTCTCTCTCTCTCTCTCTCTCTCCCTCCCTCTACTCTCTCTCTTCTTCTCTTTCCGTTTCTCTCCGTCGCTCCTCTTCCTTTCTTTCTGTCTGCCTGGCTTGTTGTCTGTCTGTTAATTAATTTCTCTCTCTCTCTTAATATATATATCTCTCTTCCTTCTTCCTTTTCCATCGTTCTCTCTCAAAAATAAAATAAAAATAAATAAATAAATAACAATAACTAACTGACAGTCTATGAGTGAAACAGAATAAAACAAGCAAACGACTCGGCTCGGTCGCTTTTCGCCATCTGCAGAAAACCGTCAGGGATGAAGGCCCACACAGCGCAAACATGCCTTTTGTTTACTCGCCATTAAACTCAAACTGGCCATCCTCTCCTTACGATAACTGAATACGTGCTTGTCTGCTTGCTTTCTCCCAGGGAAGGAGCTGGTGAGGAATACACTTAAGGAACGGCCGTCTCTGTGGTGTACTTCTGGGTTGCGTCTGCGTGTTGTTTGTGAGAGTATGTGGTTGTGGATCTTTATGATGTATATGCTTTTAGTTTCTCTTTTCTCTTAATTCGTTTTTGGTTTGGTTTCAGGTACGATGTGTTTTGTTTGGCGTTTTCTGTATGTCTGCCTCTATTTGTATTTCGAACTATTTCCCAACAATTCTGATATATCTTGGTAGTGCAAATTGCTTGCATGCCTTGTCGCTTTCAGCTGCCACCGCTGGCTAGCCTCGTGCACAAGAGGAGCAGCTATGTAAAAGTCTCCCCTTACTGGTTCATAGCCTCTCCATCATCGAGATTTCTGCAGTGCCTCCTCGTGGCCACCCTTGGAAACTGGGCACGTTGCGGTCCCAGGCTAAATTGTGAGCAATCTTCGAGCAGCAGGAGGCCCTAGAGGTAAGGAGTCATGGCCCACCTGCTTGTGGACAGGTCTTGGCTACGCCTAAGGGAACCCTACAGGCAGACAACGGGCCCCATAGCTCGCCGCCCCTTTTTATATGGGGCTACGTTGGCGGGGGTGGTAGAGGTAGCGTCCACCTGAAGTGACTGCCTGAAGCTTAACCTCTGGCGGGTTATCCATGTAGGAGTCTGGCACATATGGTCTATGGAAGGATGGACAGTTACTTTTGTAGGAAATGAAGCTGTTGGGTGGCTGCCCTTTCAAAGGTGAAAAAAAAACTGGCAGCGGCACAATCAGTGTGGGTGGGTGCAACTATTAATGGTCAGGCCAAGGTGATGGTCACCATCTCCAGCCAACTTCAACCTTCGGTAGAAGAGGTTTCTCTTGTTGATGATTGTATTATGGCATTGAGACTGAAGCATGCTTTAAGCTTTGTCTCTTATTGTTGTGTACGCTCCTGCCGATGTCTGTAAACTAGATGAGAAAGAGGCATTCTATGCCAAACTCACATCTGTAATGGACAAATGACCCCGCATTGTACACGATGACTTCAATATAATATCTGGCTATGATCAATCTAAGTGATGTCTGTCAGTCCCCATGGCTGGGGAGCTGATCACAGCGAGAACAGCCTCCTTCACAAGGACTTTGCTAGGTTCAAGAGATTGACTATATCTAGCTCCTGGTATCAGCACTCCTACATGCATTGTTGGACTTAATACAATGGTACGTGTACTATGGCCATTTTGATCAACTGCATTCTTGTTAGTTCTCACTTGAGGATCCCCCAGAACTGCAGGGTTTACCGGAATGCCGAGTTTTGTGATATTGTTCATAGATTGGTTGTGGGAACCCTACGGGTCCACTTTAAAAACCCTGTCTCTCCAATGGCTACTCCAGTGTTCCACTTGGATAGATTGAGGGAGGTATTTCTGATCAGTTCACAGTGCACAAAAACCTGATAGCCCCTGTAGCTCTAAGGGAGTCCTTTAAGCTTTTAATTCTTAATGCAGCGCAGGAGTCCATTGGTGAACCTCCAAAGACAAGGCAGAATTTCATCTCGCTAGACACTGGAGACAGATGACGCATGTTGCATAGCTCGACTGAATGATGATCAAGATTTGCGCAGTTCCTTGGTGCGCAAATTTCGATCTCTGCTGAGAGGGGATGAGG
>NC_091557.1:27204378-27206878 GCF_042767895.1 Penaeus vannamei
GAGTCATTATTCATAGTCTAGAATACCCTGTAATTTTGCATAATTCCGTTATCTGCAACATTATAAGGATTCTCACAATACCTTCTCCCCTGTTTTACACAACACTGCAAATTGTTATTTTTTTTTGTCACATATTTGATTACCTTTTGGTCGAAATTTTCTCTCTTAGGTCGCTTTCAAACCAAGATGGCACGCGCACGCGGCATGTCATGTGGCACGTCATTTAAAAGACGATCATTCGGAAATGCATGAAGCCACTCACACAGAAGTGGCGTGACACATCGCAATTGCCTCATGCAACCTTGGCGTAAAAGCGGCTGTTGGTTTGCGAAAGTTTTGCGAGTAAAATTTTTGAAGAACTTGACCTCCTGAATTGGCTGTCATACACACTAAAGGCATTAGTCATCATAACACGAACAACATGAGGGCAAAGCACATGCCTAATGAATGGGCAAAACAAGCTGGGATAAGATGCCAAAAACTGAATTAAATCCGAGGGCTTGAGCGGATTCCACACAAAGAAGTATGGTCAACAGGAAGCACCATGACCCGAAGTGGTGAAAACATCATGGGACAGAAAGTGACACCATGTGACACACCAACAAATGTGAGAAAAAAAGAGAGCAAAACAATACAAAGCTCCAATCAGTCACCCTATTGTTCATAGTGTACCAGCCTGCGAACAAAAAATATACAAAAAATCTATTTGGTGGCAGGTAAAAAAAAAGAAAAAAAGTCTGTGATAAAGACTGCATAATAAAAAATAATAATAATTTTAAAAATGGGACAGAGAAAAGTCCTGAAGCGAGTATCTTTCCCATGATACGAAATGATTAGGTGATAACATCAAAGGCGTGACCAATGAATGACCCGCTTATCGCAAATAAAAGGAACTTCAGTGATAGAATTTTGCAACTAGATTTCGGAGTAGCATCTAGTATCCACGTTAGCCCTCTGAAGTGATTTGGCGCTATATCTTGATTCAATAGTGGACACAGTGTTTATTAGGATTAGGATTAGAAGTTGAATAGGATTTGGGATGATTTCTAGATTTGTGTGGATATAAAATGGATTAGGTAATAGATTTGATTTATATGATTAAAAGAATATGAAGTCAGATTGGGAAATGTGAAATATTATACTGGAGAAGTATCAGAATTGATTCTAATATTTAACAGTGCAATAGATTATTTTAGGAGGTAAATTACTTTTAAGAAACCCTAGCTTAACGAAAGCATGTTGAAGATGATGGGATATTAATTTTCGATGTAGATCAAGGACAATATTGTGTGCGACCAATATGGTATAACCTCCAAGTATGTATTAATTAAGGATTTTCTTGAATAATTTTTTTTTTTTTTTTTTTTTTTTGCAGATTTAATCATTGTTGAATAACATCATTTAGTATTATACGTACTTAACTAAATATCTTATCTGTAATAAGATATTTTTCTGACTATTTTCTTGATATTTACTCTTTGATGGAGATAATCTTCAGTTTTGACTTGGCAATCGAGTAAGAACTTCCAATTATCATTCTAATGATATCTCAAAGTCATTGGCTTTGCAGTTTGGCTCTATAATATTTGATTGATAAATGAAGAATATTTTCCAAAGTTAGTCAACTCGCACTCATCTGAACTAAATAATTCAAGTTTGATGTTAAATCTGTGAGAGTAATATGACTTAGCTGGACTACGAAAATAATACCAGATGCTACGAACATAATCGATAACTACTGTTAGGAAAGGGCTACAGCAGATTTAATCAAGCCGCTTTTGAACTCGATCAACCCCATGCGGTGCCTGATCATCTAATCAAAATTTGAATATATCATGCAGTACATTCAGCATACAGCATACTATTTTTTCACGATAATCACAGAGACAAAATTCCAAAATTCTATTATATAAACATAATAACTTTTTTGTGATACCCTATTATCAAACGGTATTTATAACATGATACAAAGGGATAACATGATATAATGGATATAAAGGGAGAGGTTAGAGATTAGGTTTCGCCGGTGACATTATCCTCCCTAACAGGATTACTGACTCGCTGGAGAACAAGTCAGCTCGGGTGAAGCAGGATATATAGGGTTTGAAATCGAAGGAAATTTAGGAACGGAAATGCCAGGAAGGATATTGGAAAAGGTGGCCACATCCAGATATCAATAGCAGGAAATAGGGTATTTGAGAAAGAATAACTGATTAGGTGACGAATGATTAGAGAGAGTAGAAACAAAGAGCATTTGACTTGTGCGATATGAGAATTAATGCTAGATTTAGAAGGAAAGTTTTTACAAGATGGCAGTAAAGCTAAAATATTGCATTGGGGTTGAAACAGAATGGCCTTTCATGAAAACCACAGAAAAAAAATTATAAAATATATGGTTATGAAAATACTTCAGTAATGGGATAACTCATAAACGAGTGAATAAGAGAGACGATTAAATTTATATAAATATCAAAGTATTAGATAAAACCTAAATCGGTAT
>NC_091557.1:27276878-27279680 GCF_042767895.1 Penaeus vannamei
ACATTTAAAAATTTCCCCTCGCCGTTATTTTTACCTTTTCTTTTTAGCTCATTTCTTCCTACTCCTACCACTTTCCACTTCCTTTTACCTCCCCTGTCTTTTCTCCTCTTACATTTCTTCCTTTTTTCTCCTCTTTGCCTCCTAGTCTATGCCCCTTGAAGAAAAAACTTAAACAATATACTTTTCATTTTCTTTTTTTTTGATAGCAAGTTTTCCTCTTATGAATCTTACATATTTTCCTCGTCAACCTTTTCCTCGGCGCTCTACCTCTTACCCCATGTCTCTTAAAGAGAAACGTAAAGAACATGTATATCCTCTGTCCCTCTCTCTCTCTTTCTCCCTCCCTCCCTCCTTATCCCCATCCTTCCCTCTCACTCTTTTTTCTCCTTATTTTTTTCTTATTCTTCCGCCATAAGGGTTGGGTTGCCGCGTCCGTCCTCCTCCAGCCTGGCTTCTTCACGGCTAGTTTACTCTATTGTCAAGTACCGCAACAACCAAATGACTGGGACGTGAGATGGGCTATGAGCTCGACTTAAAGGGGTGGGGGAGATGGGGCGTGGGGAGATGAGTAAGGGGATGGGGAGTGGGGAGGTGGGGTGTGGGGATGGGGTGTGGGGAGATGGGGAATAGGGAGTGGGTTGGGGAGTGGGGAGATGAGTAGGGGGATGGGGTGTGGGGAAATGGGGAGTGGGGAGGTGGGGTGTGGGGATGAGCTGTTGGGAAATGGGGAGTGGGGTGTGGGGAGATGAGTAAGGGGATGGGGAGTGGGGAGGTGGGGTGTGGGGATGGGGTGTGGGGAGATGGGGAATAGGGAGTGGGTTGGGGAGTGGGGAGATGAGTAAGGGGATGGGGCGTGGGGAGATGGGGAGTGGGGAGGTGGGGTGTGGGGATGGGCTGTTGGGAAATGGGGAGTGGGGTGTGGGGAGATGAGTAAGGGGATGGGGTGTTGAGAGATGGGGAGTGGGGAGGTGGGGAATAGGGAGTGTGTTGGGGTGTGAGGAGATAGGGAACAGGGAGTGGGTTGGGGTAGGGAAGGAGGGTAAGACTGGGAGTGGGAGCGATGAGGGATGAGAGATTGGAGGGGATGGGTAGGGGAATGTTGATGGGGAGACTGAGGAGGGGATGAAGGGAGAGAAGGTTTGGGGTAAGATACGAAGTTGAAAGGCTAGATGGGGAGTAGGGAGGCTTGGGGGAGAGGGCTTATGTTGGGATGGGGATGTGGGAGCTAAGGGTGGAATGGGGAGGGAGGGGCTTATGGGGGATGGGGAGAAAGGGGAGGGGCTTGGGGGAGGGGTCTTAGAGATTAGGTGGTGAGAAGGAAGGCTTCGGTTGAGATGAGGAGAAGGGGGGGGGGGGGCTAAGGGGTGATGGGGAGAAGGGGGAATTGGGGGAGAGGACTAATGTTGGGATGGGGAGAAGGGGCTTAGAAAGGAATGGGGAGAAAGGGGGGCCTGGGGGAGGGGGCTTAGGGTGGGATGGGGAGAATGTAGGCTTAGGATGAGAGACAAACGGGAGAGAGTAAGGGATTGGGGATAAGACGCGAGACTGGAGGTCGGGAAGTCATGGCTTGGATGTTGGGTTGCGATGGGGAGGTAGGCAGATGGGGAGGTAGGCAGATGGGGAGGTAGGCAGATGGGGAGGTAGGCAGATGGGGAGGTAGGCAGATGGGGAGGTAGGCAGATGGGGAGGTAGGCAGATGGGGAGGTAGGCAGATGGGGAGGTAGGCAGATGGGGAGGTAGGCAGATGGGGAGGTAGGCAGATGGGGAGGTAGGCAGATGGGGAGGTAGGCAGATGGGGAGGTAGGCAGATGGGGAGGTAGGCAGATGGGGAGGTAGGCAGATGGGGAGGTAGGCAGATGGGGAGGTAGGCAGATGGGGAGGTAGGCAGATGGGGAGGTAGGCAGATGGGGAGGTAGGCAGATGGGGAGGTAGGCAGATGGGGAGGTAGGCAGATGGGGAGATGGGAGTTTGAGGGGCTGGGGAGAAGAGAGATTTGGGTTGGTTAGGTAGATGGAAGGTTGGAGTAAGTCGCAAGGTATTTTAACACAGGTCCTACTCCATCTTGATGAAAATCCTAGTTGGCAACTTCCGAACTAGAGTCCCATCTTTTTTCGCCTTTATTCCCTGCACATACATAGTTTATTTGTTTACCTCTTTTTCTTGCTTTTGTCTAAGTTTCTTTTCGATTTGTTTCGCCATTGTTTTTGCTGAATCATTATCAAGGAAAATATATTGAAAATGATTTAACATAAAATATATTAGCTTGTTAAGATAAAAAAGGGGGCGGAGCTAATGAGGTCATCACGTTTAGCCAATGAGAGCGCACTTTAGGATACCAGATATAGTTAGATACATGATCAATCGATAGCGTTTTAATTACTATAAGTAAATCCCAAACTCCCCTCTTCCACTTATGATAACGAAGAATTTCTCTACATCAACAGCCGTCAGACTACTACTGCAAAAAAGAAAAATCTGTTTCATTTTTGTGTTCAACAGACTAAATGGAAGTGGTGCTACCTGCTTATATTCCTTGTAAGATGGGAAAAAGGGAGTTGGAGATGGAATGGTGGGATGGGAAGCTGATGGTGGGGATGGGAGTGGGGAGAAGCGCCTGAGGTGGGGGTGAGGAGAAGAAAGGAGTGGGATAGGGAGATGAGAGGTTAAGCGCAGGAGCGAGACTGGGATTGGGGAAATGGGGGAGGAAAATGGGAAAAGGATGTGTAAAGCCTATGATGTGGCCTTGCAGGAGCATTTAGGTGACGAGAGGGGACAGGAAGAGATGTGGGGAGAGGAGAGGAG
>NC_091557.1:27310180-27315180 GCF_042767895.1 Penaeus vannamei
GCGAACGGAAGGGCAGATACTAGAAAGAGACAGAAACTAGAAAAGGAAGAACAGAAACTAGAAAGGGAAGAGAAGGAGGGGAATACAAGGCGAGGGGAAAGATAAGGAGAGAAGAGAGGGAGAGAAATGGGAAGGTGAGAAAAGAAAGGGGGTGGGGGAAGGAGAGAATTCGGGAGGGGAAATGAATAGGAAAAGAGAAAGACAAGAAAGGTATTGATAGGGAGGGAATGGTGAAGGAAAGAAAGAAGAGGAGAGGGGAGTGGGAGTGAAAGAGGGTGGATGGGGTGGAGTGATTAGGGAAGGGAGAGAAGATTAGAGGACAAGAGGATTATGGAGGTGGAAGAGAAAATAAGGGGAAGACAGCGGGATAAGGAGGAGAAAGGAAAAAAGGGACGAGAAAGCAAATGAAGGAGGGGAAGTGAAGAAAAACGCCGAAAGGGGATATGAGAGGAAAGAGGGAATGGGGGGAGAAAAAAAAACAGAGGAAAGGGGAATACACAGATCAGACTTGAAAGGGATAGAAAAAAGGAAAAGGAAGATCGGGAGAGAGAAAAAAAAATAGTCCAGTCTATTCTTCCTGTTTCGTGCATTCATTCATTGAATTATTCATTTCGATGGAGAAGAATAAAGAGTACAATGATAAAAAAGAAATGGGAAAAATAAATAAAGTATAAGGATAAAAAGATATATTTGAAACCGAGAGAAAATGATAAAGAGAGACAAGAGGAGAAGCAAAGAATGGAGCACCGAGAAGAGAAAAGAGAAAAGGAGAGAGAGGAGAGGGGAGAGAAAGAGAGGAGAAAAATAAAAGAACAGGGAAGCAAATGAGAAAGAGAGAGTGAGTGAGGTTGAGCTCTCATAAAGTCGGTAGTGATCCCCACGCCATGGAAGCCAAGTCCTTTTTGCTCTCTTTTCCCTCTTTAGATCGACTGTCATATAGCATTTCTCTCCTTTTCTTTTTCTAGTCCCTCTCTTTCTTTCTCCTTTTTCCTATGTATCCTCTACGTATCTCTATCTCTCTCTCTCTCTCCCCCACCTCTCTCTCTCTCTCTCTTTCTTTCTTTCTTTCTTTCTCTCTCTCTCTCTCTTTCTCTCTCTCTCTCTCTCTCTCTCTCTCTCTCTCTCTCTCTCTCTCTCTCTCTCTCTCTCTCTCCTCTTCCTCTCTCTCTTTCTCTTACTCTTTCTCCTCTCTCTCTTTCCCTCCTTTTTGCACATAACAACATCGGTAGCTGATGCTTAGAGCTGTTGGCCTAATCACCTTAGCCCCCCCCCCCCCCCCCGGCACCCACCCTCTTTCCCTTCGCCTTTTCCTATTGCTTCTCCCCTTCCCCCCCCCCCCCCCCGCCCCCAATGCCCCCCGGGGTCCCGGATTAGGGTCAGTGGGCCGGTAAGCTTTGCCTCCCCCCCTTTATTTTTTATTAAAAGCAAGACATATACCTGTGGTCTAACGCTGAGTGAGTGAGGATGCAGTGCGTGTGTTAGGGGGGGGGGGGAATGTGTGTGTGTGTGTGTGTGTGTGTGTGTGTGTGTGTGTGTGTGTGTGTGTGTGTGTGTGTGTGTGTGTGTGTGTGTGTGTGTGTGTGTGTGCGTGTGGTGTGTGGGTGTGTGTGTGTATGTGTGTATGTTGTGTGTGTGTGTGTGTGTTGTGTGTGTGTGTGTGTGTTGTGTGTGTGTGTTTGTGTGTGTGTGTGTGTGTGTGTGTGTGTGTGTGTGTGTGTTGTGTGTGTGTGTGTGTTGTGTGTGTATGTGTGTTGTGTGTGTGTTTGTGTGTGTAAATTAGTGTATGTGAAAGGGTGTGCGTTGTGTGCGCGCGTATGTACAAGCGTGTATGTGTAAGTCTGCGTATGTGTGTGTACATGCGTGTGTTTATGTGTGTATTTTCGATACATAAAACTTTTTGTAAACATTCAAAGATGACACAATATCTGCGACATGATCAACTTGCAATGACCTAACAATCGCTGGCCTGTAAGCCTAGTCCCCCCCCCCTCACTGTCCACTGAAATCCTAGAGGCAAAATCCAATGTGCCTTTGGCCATGGGCGTTTGACCTGTGAGAGAAGGAGTTAAAAGTAAGCAACCCGACCCGCGCCCAAAGCATTGCAAACTGACACCGGGCCTGAGTACGTGCCCCATAGTAATTGTTTTTGGGGCTACAGGGAAAAAAAAACTTTCCATATAGCCCTGGGTGATGTTAAAACGCTACGTAATTGATAAGAAAGAACACGGCCCAAACGCATGGTTGATATAAGAATCATTATTGCTATTATTGATGTTCTTTGTTATTGATGTTCTTTGTTTACACGTTCGACCAACATCACAATCGTTATCAAAAAGTTATTAAGACTGATAAGACCGTAAACTATAAGATCATATTCCTCTTTATTAATGAAAGAAGAAGGAGAAGAATAGAATAAAAAAGAGAGAAAAAAAATCCCCCACACCTTTCCCATTTACCTGGTGAGTGCAAATGGGCGCCTCTGCTCGTAAACATTCATGAAATTGAAGTAGCAGACATACTCGAAAAAGTGATAAAATATTCATCCAGCGAGAGATTAGGTTTTCTGTTTGCCGAAAGATAGATCTGTTTAATCAGTCGGTTTATCTACTCATGGGCGTGTGTAGATGTGGGCTGCGATAACGATATCGGAAATAATATTACTACTACTACAAATACTGATGATAAAGATAATGATGGTAGCGACGATGATGGTGAGATGTCGATGGTAATACTGATAATAATAAACAATAAATTAATAACAATAACAATTACAATAATAATAATAATAATAACAATGATAATGATAATTATGACAATGATAATAATAATAACAAAAATGATAATAATAATAATAATAATAATTATTATTATTATTATAATGACAATAAAAATTATAACAACAATAGTAATAAAAATAATAATAATAAAAACAATAACAGTAACAACATTTACTGCCATCTTGGTGGAGGTAATAAATGTAATGATGGTGATGATAACTACCCCTATTGCCAAGGCATTAGTTTGAACATGCAATTAAAAAAAATCCTGGATCCGGTTCATGATGCGGATCACTACCAAAATCTAGTGGAATCCGAGTTAAGCTAAAACACACCTCAGGTAAAAAAAAAAATCATAACTTTCTGAGTTATCCTGCTAACGAACCAACAAACCAATGGTTCCAAAACCATTACCTACTTGGCGGAGGTAAGGATAGTAATGATAATAATGATGATGATTATTAATAATAATAATCATAATCATAATAATAATAATAATCATAATCATAATAATAATATCATTATTATTAATGATAACAACAATAATAAATTATAGTAACAACAATAACAATAACAATATTAATAACAATAACAACACAACAATCACTACTACTATTACAACATCAACAACAGCAGCAGTAACAACAACAATAATAATGATAACAATGATAACAGTAACAACAGTAATGATAATGATAATGATTACAATAATAATGATAATAATAACAACAATAACAATAATAATACCAATAATGGTGTTTACTAATTGTAGTAATAATAAGAATTCATCATTAAAAAAACAACATAATAACGATAATAAAAACAGAACTAATGTTAATAATACACATTATCATCATCATATCAGTTTTATTATCAAGGTACGTCCAGTTTTAGAGTGGTAAGTTACAGCACTCAGACACTTAACCGGTTACTGAGCTTTCAAGTCACACAAGGTCCTGCGCCATCAATCTGCTATGTATGTCTGTCTCAATACTGTTTATGTCATTATTTTTTTCCCGTTTTTCCTGTTTTCTTTTTTCTTATTTTTATCAGTTGTGGAATTTGTAAATTAGTAGCAGTAGCAAGATATACGAACATGTTCATCAGCTAATGCGAACTGAACATGTTTTTGGCTTTTGAACGATTGTTTATCCTACAATATTGGCTTTGCAATGAATTAACAGCAAATAATCTATATCATCATCATCATCACCATCGTTATTTTTACAATAATTGTAATGAATACCAGCTTCCTGTCAGAAAGGTAGTCTTTGATACTCATTATTAATCTATAATTCTTTAACCAAGAAACATATCTAAAGAATTTCCCGTTTATTTGGTAAAACAATATACGTTTACGATGTGACAACCTTTTCATAAAATGCACTTTACCATTATTCAAAATAAAATTTTGTTTTTAGAGTAAAAGTTCTTACAAATATTTTTTTTTTTTTTTGTAAACGAGACCTAGACTACTGTTATTAAACACAAAAGGCCACCTATTTATCACAAATTTATTAGAAGATGAAGTAGAAAAATATTTTCAGACTGTTCTATACAAACTCGAACACCATTTCAGTTCCTTTTTTATTTTATCTTATTTTATCCTTATTTTTCCCAGCGTCAATCATTACCAAGTGCAATCTGATGATTAGCTATTTTCTTTTAATAGTGTTTGTTTATTTCAATTTTATCATTAGTTGCCACTACATAAATTTTGTAGTAAATTGGAATATCGATTCTATTTTGGAATTGTTTAATTTGATACATCTAAGACTTGTAATTAACAAACTTGAATAAATTTAACTTGTATTATACTACTGACATTTCTTAATTTTCCCATTTATCTTTAAGGGTTAATACGATTTCTTAACTGATCTATGTTTTGAGTATCATCCTTGCATATTTGATTAATTAATACACTTTCTACGCATGGTCATGGCAACAGATTTCTTGTGAGAGCTAAACTTCGGAAATCCTCAGTCCGCCAGCATATATGTTACACCTGAGACGTTCCAGGCAAAGGCTGTCTTGAAGTCTCTATATCTTGAGGTACGATGGACCTATTACCCTGGAATCTTATTTTATGTGAATGCGGACTCTAAGTCAGATAAATGAGAACATAGATATTAAGTAATGACATGCACATACACCGCACGAGCGCCTCGTAATGCCAATTTGATTTCATCCTGTCCTATTATCATTATTAGTATTATTGTTAGT
>NC_091557.1:27352680-27355180 GCF_042767895.1 Penaeus vannamei
AATGCAAAACAGTTTATCCGTGTGACTGTGAATTATCGGGTTTCCTGCATACCTTTTTCCTTACTTTTCAATTCTTCAAATGATCAATATATCCCTTCAGGGGTGACTGTCATTTATTTTTTTATGGTTCTTTGGCTCCTTTGGACTGTTTGGGTTGGTATTCAGTTGCTTTCATTTACATATTTCCTTCTCATGCCTATGCCTAGGGCGTGGCTGGCGCTTCCTTTCAGGGTATTTGTACCCATAGTATAGGGAAGGGAAATCACTTCGGTTCTGACTTCCTCCTCTGTTACAATTATGGTTATGTTTTCTTTGATATACCTAGCTTCGTGCCAGGATTGCTGAGGTAGTGCTTCGCTAAAGTTAAATATTTGCCCATGTTTGTGTGTAGGAGACAACTGGTCTCCTTAAGACTCAGCTTGCGATATGTTGCATTACCATCTGCAGGGTGAGCTTTCTTTCACAAAAGTTCCAGAACAGTACTTTGTGAAATCCAAGTTTTAGAGAGCTTAGAAGGGCCATGTGAAATAGTGGGACACTGCTTGAGGATCCGTACCTCCAGTGTTGCCATCAACCTGGACAACTAACAGCTTGAAGATTCGTACCTCCTCGTGATGTGTGCCCCTTTTGTTATCTCCCATTTTACTTACACTTTGCCTTTTCATTTTGTATCTACACAAGTATTCCTACTGAATGTCTGTCAGCATTAGCTCTTAACTTTGCCCAAGTTAATTTTCATTTGAGTTTGAGATTAAGTTTGCTAACTTAATTTAGGGACTCAAATGTTTTCAAACTGACAACCCAGGAACAACACATAGAACTGGAACGCCAACTTCGGGAAAATTGTGTCCATGTGTTTATTGTAAGTAAATCTGTTGATAGTTTCATGTGCATCACCCCCGTTGTAATAAATTAGTCTGATATCTCGCAACCCTAGAAAGGCTTTTAAAAGGCTAGAGGAAGCGGAGTATGTTAAGCTGATATCAAGGAACAGACAGCTATAGTTTCCATATTAGGAGAGATTTTTGAAAGTGGTGAAACGTGTTTTCCCCATTTAGAATAAGTAACTCTGCTTCTAAGTTAAGATACGGCCTGTTCCACCAAACTGGCATAAGCGAGTTCAGGCCTCCGCGCTTCCGGCAAAGGACCAACACACTTAAGTTATATTTGGCATCATAGTGCTCGGAATTATTATAAATTTCATTATAGATCACCAGAGCGATCGGAGAGCTCTGTCTTGCCCCACATGTATTGAAGGTTTCCTTGCCATAAGTGGGTCATTTGACAGCGCACTACTGTCGAGGTTGGTTTTTATAGGACGAATAGAATTCACAAAAAATTGTTATTTACTTGACTTTAACGGAATTTATTGCCCTAATTAGTATATCTGTAATGCATACCCAATAATGTTGCAAAATCCATTTTATTCCCTTTCCAGGTATTCTAGGCTACATATAAATTTAATGTCAGATTCTAGTAAATTGGAAATTATTACATTAGCCTTGTGAATTTATAAAATTACAAAAGATTTAAAGATGTACTTTGTTTCAGAAGTGGCAGCAGCTGTAGATAAAATGGACTGTCTGGAAGCTCTTGAAGGTTTGCATGTTGGCGGCATAACCTATTAAGAACACATCATTGACAGGATAAAAATCTACATATATATACATATATAAATGCATACATATAAACAAATGAATGTAAATATATGCACATAAATATATTTACATACACCCCCCACCACATATCGAAACATACATAATACTCAAACACACATTTATATTTATGTGTATATATTAATATATCAACTTGTTTGAGTGCTGTGTGATTTATACATATGTATCTGTATACCTCACTATATCATTGGGATATGTTTTTGGACAATAAAATGATACAAAAGTTCATAATTGAATATAGCTTTGCTTATTTTTGCTATATGTAGCGTTTCTTTTCAGGATCACCAGTACCACCCTTTGTGCAGCTCTTGATAAGTGGCAGCTGACAATTGCTGATAATTTTGAAATGTGTCATAGCAACTTGAGAGCAATAAGCAAAAAAAAAAAAAAAAAAAAAAACTGTTTCCTTTATTAAAACAGCAAAATTCTGCTTATTGCTCTTATATTTGTAACTTATTGAAATGTCTCTAAAGGGCATGAATGACCCTCCTTCAGCATTTTCAAAGATGAGAAAATATTATAATGATGTAAACCTATATCAAACTTTAAGGTAAGTATACCATATCAATCATACTTTATATCAAATAAGATTTCAAATATTCATCCACACCCAAAAAACATAAACACTAGAACTTTAGCTAACACCTAATGTAGCTAGACTGAGACATATCACGATGCATGAAAAAGTTTTTCAAACTTTCAGTTTTCTTTAATTAGCTTATTTCAGTTGCACAGGATATTTTATTTTGTGACTGTCTGCCGTTAGATATATTCCCTCAGTATCTTACGGACAGGCTTTTTTTTATTGTTACTTATGGTGATTT
>NC_091557.1:27360180-27362680 GCF_042767895.1 Penaeus vannamei
AAGTAATAGGCTAGTAATCATAGTAATAGTAGTATTAGTATTAGTGATAATAATAATGATGATAATAATATCAGTAGTTGCAGTAATGAAAATAATGACAATGATAATAATGATGATAATGATAATGAAAATAATAATAACAATGATAATAATAAAAGCAACAATAAACATAATAGTAATAATAATTTCATTTCTATTATTAGCATTAGTCTTATTATTGTTATAATCACGATTATTACCATTATTACTATGCTGTTATGACTGTTATCGGTATTATTGCTATTGTTATGATCATGATTATCGTTATATGATTACTACAAATCATTATTATTACTATTATTAATATTATCATTACTTTACTATTACCGTCATTATCATCAAAATGATTGTTTCCTGTCAATATCATTATCATTATAATTACCATTATTGTTATCATAACTATTATCATTATATTTTAGTATCAATGTTAACATAAAAAAAATATTATTGTCATTATCATTATTATCATCATCATTATCGTTATCGTTTTTATCATCAATATCATAATGATGATAATAATGAATATTATTACTATTGTGAGGTGAGTTACTCTTCTTATTACCCTCAGTATTATTTTCATTTTGATTATCATTATTATTACCATTATTCTTGTTTTTGTTATCATTGTCTTTGTTATTGTTATAATTTTCTTTACCCTTATCATTATTAATATCACTAACATTATTATTGTTGCAATAATCATTATTGTCATTATCATCATTTTTATTATCATTATTAGCATGGCAATTATTATTACTATCATAGTCTTTATTACTATTGTTATTGTCATTATTGTTACTTTTATTGTTATAACTATCGTTATTGTTATTATTTTATTTTAGTATTACCCTTTTTATTATTATCATCATAGTTACCATTACCATTATTATCATTGTTATCATTATTATTAGCAATAATATTTTTCATATTCATATTATTATCATTTTTAATATTTTTTATCACTTTCATTATCATTACTATTATTAATAATAATAGTTATTTTATTTATTTTATTTTATCATTATCCTTTTTATTATTATCATCATAGTTATCATTATCATTAATATCATTGTTATCATTATCATTAATATCATTGTTATCATTATCATTATCATTATCATCAATATTATTCATATTATTCATATTATTCATATTATTATTATCATTATCATTATTATTATATCATCATTATCATTATTATTATTATCTTTATTAACATGCTAATTGTCTTATTATCATTATCATTATTGTTGATATTATTACTATTGTTATTGCTATTACTATTATCATTATTATTACTATTGTTATGATATTATTAGTATTTGTTATACTCATCATTATGAAAATTACTATTCTCGTTATTATTATTTTGATTATTATTTTCGTCTATATCATTATCAGTTTTATTATCAATATTTCTATAATAAGAAGAATAACAGTTACATCAGAAACAATAATAAGGATAATAGTAGTAATGATAATGATAATAATAATGATAGTAATATTATTCCAATTGTCATTTTCATTTCCATCATCATTGGCAGTATGACAAATTGTCATTCTAATATGGTTATTATTGTTACTGTTTTTGTTATAATTGTTATCATTATGATTATCAATGTTATCATTATTTTAATTATCATCATTATTGTTATCGTTAATATTACTATTATTATTAGTTCTGTTATTATTTTATCATCATAATTTTTCGTTATCTCGTTATTATTAGTATTATTAATATTATTATCATTTATATTATTGTTATTAATATATTTCTCAATTATTGCTAATATTATCATTATTATTATCTTTATCATTCACTATAATACGAGTGATTGTAAATTGTTTGACGAAAGAAGTCAAATCGAAAATATTTTCTTTGCGAAAACTATTTAAAGAGTGCATGGCTAATGTGAAAAATATATATATATAACCATGTAATTGAACCAAAAAGCGAACCAAAACCGGCTAAACGGTGTAAGGAATAGGTCAGACAACAAGCCGATAGACGAGGGTAAGAGAGGTCAATAAAACAACCACTCCTGCCTCTTTTTTAACCGCGCTGTGCAAGTGGTATATTGCAGTGCTGGAAGCGGACCTCCGAGTGTAGGAGTTTGAACACACATGCGAGAAGCCGAGGCGTATGAGGTTAATGTTATTGATTTACAATGCAATCTCTTGTTCGGGCGAATTCCGGTTCGCCTTGGCAGTGGGCAGCTGGAAAAAAATCACTCGTTCATGTCAGTTTGTGTATACATGTATGTGTATGTATACACACACACACACACACACACACACACACACACACACACACACACACACACACACACACACACACACACACACATATATATACATATATATATATATATATATATATATATATATATATATATATATATATATATATACACATATATATAAATATATATATATATATATATATATATATATACATATA
>NC_091557.1:27370180-27372680 GCF_042767895.1 Penaeus vannamei
TTTGTGATTATTATAATTAGTATAATCATTAATACTGTTATTATTATTAGTTATAATCATTATCATTATGATTATCTTTTAATCATAAATCATTATGAACATTATCATAATCTTCAATATCAATATCAATATTATCATTATTATTGTTATTATCATTATTATTATCATTATTTCTATTATCACTCTTGTAAAAATAATAATAATAATAATAATTATTATTATTATTATTATTATTATTATTATCATTATCATTACTGTTATCTTCCTGAATAATTGTTATAATCATCATTATCACTATTATCATTATAATTTTTGTAATGATAATGATAAAGATAAAGATAATGATATTATAATAATAGCAATAGTTATTTCAGTAACTCATATCATAATTATTATTATTATTATCATTATTATTATTATTATCACCATCATTATAGTTATCAACTACAATCATTATTATCATTACTATAATTATCAGTTCTTATCATTATCATTATTTTTACAGTCGGTAATGTTATAATTTTTAGTTTTTTACCATTTTTGTTATTTTCCTTAAAATCACTATAATTATCATTACCATCAACATTGTATTATCCTTACTATTATCATTATCACCTTTTTATCATTATTATTACTGTTATTATTGTAAGCATTATCATAATTATTTTTAACCTTATCATTATTACAATCATCATTATTATCCTTATTATTACCATTACTATAAGAAGTAATGTCATTCCCATTATTGTTATTACTGTGAATACTGTTATTGCTATTTTAGTAACACCACTATTAATGATGATTATTAAATTTATTATTATTGTTATTATCATTATGATGATAATAATGATGATAACAGTAATAGTGATGAAGAAGCTAGTAAGAATAGTTATTATCATTATTACTATTACTATCATTATTGTCATCATAATCATGGACATTATCATCGTCGTTATTATCATGCCTTATATAACTTTGCCTTATCGCGACAAGGTATGCGATAGGGCATGCTTTGGTGAAACGGGACGTGGCTTCAACACCAGGATCAACGAACACCGAGCCGCCGTCGGTCACCACAGGACTTCCAACGCCAACACGGTTCATGCAGATGAAGCTTGGCATCTACCGAACTGAAAGGATGCCGAAGTAATCCATGAAGGATTGAACAAATACAAAAGGAAAGTCATGGAAGCTGCAGACATCGCGACAGAAGAGAACATGAACACCGCATCGGGCAGATTCAAACTATCCAAGGTCGTGGCAACGATTATGCGTGTAACGAGTGCGAGGTCACAATTAGCTCCCGTGTAATATTAATGCGCTACGTATTTTCTCTAATGTATGTATTTCTACCGAAGATATATTCGAAACTGGTAAAACATTTCTCTTGTATTGTTGTTATATACATTCCCATTCATGCCTTTCTACATTTGTCAACATGAATACGGTTCACCAGTAGTGGTACTATTATTCGTGTTATAATAATGGTTACTCTTATTTCTATTGTCATTATAGATACTGTTATCAATACTTTTATTGATATTATCATTCTTATCATCAGCCGCAATATAAATATTCATATTTTGTTTATTCCTTTAATCTCGGGCACGCAACGTCGAACTTTTCCTGCCATTCTTCTTATTTATTTCTTTTACAGTTCTCTGGAATAAATCATCTTATCATCACTTTTTTGTAGATATTTGAGGAGATAAACCAAAATAATAATAATAATAATAAATAAAAATCGATATCAATAAACATAAACAATATTTGCCCTCTAGCTTGTAAAGATCATGAGTATCAGATATTCTCTCATTCATTCGATATGTCTTATTACCTTCCCTTTCTTCCTGTCCCTAATCTCTCTCTCTCTCTCTCTCTCTCTCTCTCTCTCTCTCTCTCTCTCTCTCTCTCTCTCTCTCTCTCTCTCTCTCTCTCTTCCCCTCCCTCCCTCCCTCCTTTCCTTCCCCCCTTACTCGCCCTCTCTCTCTTTTCTCTCTCTCACGCCCTTCCACATTCCCTTCCTCACTTCCTTCCCCCTGTTTCTTTCTCGATTTTACATCTATACAGTAACTATGCAAAAATTACTGATTAAATATATGCTATGACCATATAATTGTAAAGGTGAAAAGGGTTTGCTCGAGGCTAAACTAAAACCTCATTAAGTGATGTATTCAAATGACTCTCAAAATTGCAATATTGCAGGCACCGCTATTCATCAATTGAGAAACCGTATATAGTTATATGAAACATAATACATCAATAGCCTCCTCACATTTCAACAAAAAAATTGTATCGACTATTAACACAAAGCATCAGGTAATTAGCAAATTCATAGATACACAAAACTACCAATGAATAAGCCGCAATTATACCACAAGTATTTTCATTGCTTTTATTCTTGACCGCTGAACGAAGTGAATTCAGATTTCAATGAAACTTTACTTTACGCTCAGATCGCAGAACTCTATTGCACTTGAACACTTATCATTATCGTCGA
>NC_091557.1:27405180-27407680 GCF_042767895.1 Penaeus vannamei
CATTATCATCATCACTATCATCATCATCATCATCATCATCATTACTACTACTATCATTATTGCTACTGCTGTTGTGTTTTTGTTATTGTTGCTATTACTATTTCCATTATCATTATCCTTGTTAACATCACTATTTTTTATCATTATTATTGTCAAGGAGGTTCTGTTTTTGGTCGCGTTGATTAGTGTGTCTGTTGGTTCGATGGTTGGCAGGATAACTCAAAAAAAATTGGACAGATTTTTATTATTGTTTTATCGGAGATTTGACTCAGCCCTCAAAAACGCCATAAAATTTTAGTTGTGATCTGGATTCTTTATGTGTAAATATATATTATTTTATTTTAATTGTATCAGTGACACTATTGCCTCGGCTGAGGTATGCGTTTTCTGAATGCTCTTAGTTATTATTGTGAGCATCATTATCGTTATTATTTTTTATTATTCTTATTAACGTCATTATTATTATTGTTACTATCATTATAATTTTTATTATTATTAGCATCACATGATAAGAACGATGATAATAGTTATGATAATGATGATAATCATTATCATAACATGATAATAATAATGATAATGATGATAATCATTATCATAACATGATAATGATAATAATAGCTATGATGATGATGATGATGATAATGGTAATGATAATGATAATGATAATGATGATGATGATGATGATGATGATGATGATGATGATGATGATGATGATGATGATAATGATAATGATAATGATAATGATAATGATAATGATAATGATAATGATAATGATAATGATGATGATGATGATGATGATAATGATAATAATAATAATAATAATAACAAAAATAATAATGATGATGATGATCATCATCACCATCCTCACTATTACTATTATTATTATTATTATTATCATGATAATGATAATAATCATTATCCTCACCATTATTATTGCCTTTATTGCTTTTAAAATCACCAATATCATTATTATCATTTTCATTATTATTTCTTATCATTATTATTGTTATTATTATCATTATTATCATCTTTATTACCCTGATGATTATAATTATCGCTCCTATGAATAGCAATGTTATCATCTTGATTGTAATCATCGTAGTCGCATCATATTCATAAACACAGTGCTATAAAAGTCATTATTAATGTTATCATGATCATTGTTACCTTCTGACAATTTGGAGGCATCATTTGTTTACTCCAAACACCAAAGGACAGTAGGAATTCCCAATCCCATTATTAATATCATTATAATCTTCTTTATTTCGTTATACATTATTGCCCATTATCGACATTAACAGACATATCTATGTGTCTTAGTCAATATCGTTACCATTACTATAAGGATTACTCCTGTTATTTAAACAAACAAATAAGCAGCAATCTAGTTTGGTGCATATCACCCAATATGCTTAAAGGAACCTTCGGGGTACGTAGGCGTTATCTCATCAAACTTAAGCTGATTAAAAGCTAAAGTCAACACCCACGCAGTACCTTAAAGAAAGAGGCTATGTGAAGTAGTTGGTCCTATTTGGGAGGCTCCTTGATTTTTTCTTTCTTTCATTTCCCTTCTCCCTTCCCTCTTTTCTTTTCTTTTTTCTGTTTTGATATTCTCATTTCGTCATTTCTGTACCGAGTTGTGGATAGAATCTGAGAATGTTGAGTGTTGTTTTGACTTTGCTATCTGACCTCATTTTCTTCCTTCTTCGTTCCCATTCCTTTCCTTTCCCCATTTTTCTCCACCTTCTTCTGCTTAGTCCCTAGATATTCTTTTTTTTTAAGTTTTCTCGTTTTTCTGTTCCTATGTATTACCTTTTATAAATCTCACTCTTGTGAAAATTGTTTATCCTCCTCTGTTTCTTTTTCTCTATTTTTTCTTCTCTTTCTCTACCACTTTCTCTTCCACTTTCCGCTTTCTCTTGCTCTTCTTTCACTTCTTATCGTAATTATCCGTTCTCCTCCTCTATCCTATTCCCCTCCTGCTTCAAATCTGCTCGAAGGGACTCATACAACTTCGAAAATGAAAATGAACGATGGAGAAAAATATAGAATGCTAAACGGATTTCAACGTCCCCCTTGACTAAAAAAAGAAGTTAAAAAAGGAGAGAGAGAGAGAGAGAGAGAGAGGGGGGGGGGTTAAACAGACAGACAGACAGACAGACAGAGAGAGAGAGAGAGAGAGAGAGAGAGAGAGAGAGAGAGAGAGAGAGAGAGAGAGAGAGAGAAGAGGTAAAAGCTGAGACTCCTTTTCTCCCTTTTTTCTTTCTACCTTCCCTTCATATTCCCCTCCCCCTCCCTTTTCCTTCTCCGTCCCTTCCACCTCCTCCCCTTCGTTTATATCTCCTCCTCCTCCTTTCTCCGTCCCTTTCCCCTCCTCTCCGTTTACCCTGCCCTTTCCTCCTCCTCCGCCTCCCTTTCCTCCACCTCCCTCTCCTCTTTCCTCCACCCTCCATTTCTCACCCCCTTCCTATTTCTCCCCCTCCCTTTCTCTCTCCTCTTC
>NC_091557.1:27425331-27430331 GCF_042767895.1 Penaeus vannamei
AGAAATGTATGATTTAATGTCTGATGTTTCCTTATAATCCCTAAATATCTTACGTTCTATACTTATTACTCCGACAGTCTCTAGTCTCTCTCTCTCTCTCTCTCTCTCTCTCTCTCTCTCTCTCTCTCTCTCTCTCTCTCTCTCTCTCTCTCTCTCTCTCTCTCTCTCTCTCTCTCTCTCTCTCTCTCTCCGACAGTCTCTAGTCTCTTTCTCTCTCTCCCTCTCTCTCTCTCTCTCTCTCTCTCCGACAGTCTCTAGTCTCTCTCTCTCTCTTTCTCCTCTTTCTTTCTCTCTCTCTCTCTCTCTCTCTCTCTCTCTCTCTCTCTCTCTCTCTCTCTCTCTCTCTCTCTCTCTCTCTCTCTCTCTCTCTCTCTCTCTCTCTCTCTCCCTTTCTCTCTCTCTCTCTCTCTCTCTCTTTCTCTCTCTCTTTCTCTCTCTCTCTCTCTTCTTACTCCTACCATCTTTCCTCCAATTCCGACCCCCTATTATTATCCCTTTAACCTTGTGAAATGGACACCCATCTGTCACCGACCTTCCTCTCTTGATGAACTCGACATACAAAGACCTTTCAAGTTATTTTTTATTTTCTCTTCCTCTCGTATTTTTATGTTTCCAAGTCTTTTGAGAAAATCCGTACAAAGTCTTACTAGATGTTGCAAGGTCTCTCAGCTCCTTTTGAGGCTCTTCGGAGAGGCTGCATATATGCGACAGCGCGGAGGAGACTTAATTTCGTCTCCGCCGCCCTGCATCTCTCAGGCGCGAAGGGGAAGAGCGGCGTGGAAGCCTGATGTTGAGGGATTTTATGGCAGCATCAACCGAGGATTAATTTTCGGGCGGTTTCTTCTCCTTGGGCTGTTGCATTTTAGGATGGGTCGTAGTATGATTGTTAACGCAATTATCAGCATTGTGGTGACCGTTATGATGAAGGCGGTCGTGATGGTGATAAAGATAATGATGTTGATTATCATTATTTTTATGGTAGTGGTGGTGATGATAATGTTGGTTATGATCATGAGGATGATGATAATAGTTATTATTATCATTATTATCATTATGGTTTTGACGCTTCTGCTGATTATTCATTATATGTTGCTGTTGTTATTGTCATTATTATTATTGTTGTTGTCTTTATTATCATTATCATTATTATCATTTTTTACTATTATTATTACAATCATCACCATCATTATTATTACTATTACGTGTTAGTGCATTCATAGTTTATCAAAATGACCTTAAAGTTGTTCAGTTCGTTACCCTGGTCTGATATTTCTTAATATCTGAATGCAGTGAACAACAACCATACTTAGAAAATATAAAATACGAATTTACACATATTCTTAATGAACGTTCTCTTTACATGACATTACACCTTGTATATAAAGCTTACGTAGATATAGTTGTATGCTGACAGAGAGGAGACACGTGAATATTTTTAGGGAAGTAAACTTATTGTTTGATAAGAAGTGGCTTATTATGTAATTTAGATTCCATTAAAGTTCAAGATGTTATGCTAATATCCTATCTTTCTATAACGTAATATGTAGAGGTATAATGTATAAAAATGATGAAACTTGTCAGCCGCACAAGCATACTAACGTGTCATCCTTTTCATTCAATATTCACGAGGTTTGAAGGCGATGTCCTATGGGGATAATTCCATATTCTATTTTTTCCTGTTTTCTGATATTCAAGATAAATATTGATAAGATGATATTTTTCTCTAGTCAGCGATTCTCATATATAATCTCATGATACATATCTCGTTATTTTATATCATTGATTTGATGATGATTATACTTTATTCATGGGGATATCCTCTTTGTTTTCTAACTCAAAGAAAACTATGCATCGCTTTACATCTAAGAGATATATCCGAATAACACGAGCTTTCTATCCCAACTCAGATTAGGCAAGATATATGTGCTTATGTAACGTTTTGATTTATTGCTTTGGAAATGGCGCTTAGATTAGTTTGTACCTTTCAAGTCAGCTTTTGGCATAACACGTAATTTTATTTTGCTGCTCTCTTTTTTTATTATTATTTCCCCTATGGTTAAGATTTGATCGTGGTCATAATTTATTTGTTGACTCTATTCTTATATCCGACGTATTTCCACTCTGTACCATTTTTTGGTATCACTCTCACTTTTCTTTAAATAGTTTCCTGAATAATTATCTTCGTTCTTACTTGCGTGAGGCTTAGCCTTTGTGTATGTATATTTCAAAATACATGGTATAAAAATCTTTTACAGAAATGTAAGAATGTGGGTAATGCTAATTGACAGCATATACCCCCCATATATATATATATATATTTATATATATATATATATATATATATATATATATATATATATATATATATATATATATATATATATATATATATATATATATATATATATACATGTGTGTGTGTGTGTGTATCTATCTATCTATCTATCTATCTATCTATCTATATCTATCTAGAGATCTATCTATCTATCTATCTATCTATCTATCTATCTATCTATCTATCTATCTATGTATCTATATCTATCTATCTATCTATCTATCTATCTATCTATCTATATATATATATATATATATATATATATATATATATATATATATATATATATATATGCATATATATATATATATATATATATATATATATATATATATATATATATATATATATATATACATATATATATATATATATATATATATATATATATATATATATATGTATGTATGTATACACATACATGGATATATACATGTATATATATGTATATATATATATATATATATATATATATATATATATATATATATATATATATATATATATATATATATATATATATATATATATATATATATATATATATATATATATGTATGTATGTATACACATACATGGATACATACATGTATATATATATATATATATATATATATATATATATATATATATATATATATATATATATATATATATATATATATATATATATATATATATATATATATATATATATATATATAACACGTTTATGTGCATATGCATTATATATATACATATATATATATATATATATATATATATATATATATATATATATGCATGTATATATGTATATATATATGTATGTATACATGTATATACATATATATATATATATATATATATATATATATATATATATATTTATATATATATATATATATATATATATATATATATATATATATATATATATGTATATACATATATATATATATATATATATATATATATATATATATATATATATATATAACACGTTTATGTGCATATGCATTATGAATATATATATATATATATATATATATATATATATATATATATATATATATATATATATATATATATATATATATATATAAACATATATATATACATATATATATATATATATATATATATATATATATATATATATATATATATATATATATATATATATATATATATATATATATATATATATATATATATATATATATATATATATATATATATATATATATATATATATATATATATATATATATATATATATATATATATATATATATATATATATATATATATATATATATATATATATATATATATATATATAACACGTTTATGTGCATATGCATTATATATATATATATATATATATATATATATATATATATATATATATATATATATATATATATATATATATATATATATATATATATATATATATATATAAATATAAATATATATATATATATATATATATATATATATATATATATATATATATATATATATATATATATATATATATATATATATATATATATATGTATATATATATATATATATGTATATATATATATATTCATATATATACATATATATATATATATATATATATATATACATATATATATATATACATATATATATATATATATATATATATATATATATATATATATATATATATATATATATATATATGTATATATATATATATATATACTTCCACCTCATTTCTTACCTTGACTTCAATTCACCATAAAATTCTACGTGATCCGAAACCCACATTTCATTACTAAACCGCAGGACTTTAATTTCTCATTTTTGCAATATGAAGTGGTTTTTGGCATTACCTCTTCCCTCTTCCTTCCTTACTCCTCTCACCTCCCCCAGCCTTTCTCACTCCTTCATTTCTTTCCCGCTCAACCCTAAACCCTCCCCCCCTCCCCCCTCCCCCCTTCCCCGCAACCATAAGTCATCTACTCCGGAGTACCTTCGGATTAACACAGGACTGCAATTCGCTTAGAGATGCGCGCAAAATTCCGCTACTCTTTTTCCCCGAAAGCCGATATTCCCGTTTCGTTTTCCCCTCTTTTTTTCCTCTCCTTCTTTCGTTCGCGTGTTGCATGAATGATTGCAGATCAAAGCAATCAACGTCGATGTACATCACGTTCTTTATTTCTTGTGCTTTTGGTTCCTGTAATTCTTTTGCTCGTCAGTAGGGATGCTTTATCACACCCTTAATTTGTTTTTCATCTCTGGCAAATTAGATTGGAGGCTGGTAAAGGGTTGGAAGAAAAATGAAAAAATAAAATCCATTTTTCACTCGGGATACAAGGTTGCCGAACGTTTTTTTTTTTTTTTTTTAATCTTTGCGAAAGTTGGGTTAATGCAAAAGGAGAAACGAAAAGGAAGAGAAAGAAAAAGGATGGAAGAAAATAACTTCTAAGCGAGGAAAAGAAGGAGGTGATAAAGGTGCCGAGATTCAAGAAACGTAAACAGATTAAAATGGAGAAATGAGAGAGAAAAAAAACAAGATAAGAGAAGAAACGAAACGAAAACAAACTGGCAGAGACTGGTAAATGGCAAAGTGATAACGAAAAAGATAGAAAAAAAACAAGAATGACAAAAAGCGTATTCGGCGATATGAAAAGATGAAAAAAAT
>NC_091557.1:27492831-27505331 GCF_042767895.1 Penaeus vannamei
TACTTGATCCACTTACTCTTGATGTCTGTCTCCGTGAAACCATCCATCCACAGGTAACAAACTGTTTAGTTACCAAAGTGGACGAATTGTCGGAGAGGACAATACGTGGTAGTGGTGGAAGTACACGGGGATGTGGCTATGGCCAAGGGATGGTGAGGTGTGTCCTGCGTGTAGTGCATCGGAAATTAAAACCCCTCCCTTAATTATTCCCTACCTTGTAAAATATCAGTGGGCAGCCCTTTGCTTGTTAAACTACCTGCACCGCTGCTCAGGTGAGCTGCGAAGAAAACGGCGGCCAGGTGAGAGGTCAGCGCAGAGTTAGTGAGGCTCCAGCGCTGACAGGCAATAAACGTCCTGCTTTTTGTTTGTTTTCCACCTCGGGATTCTCCGTCCATTTTTTAAAAAGTTTTACAGCCACGGTATTCATAAGATGAGTACAATAAGAGAGTTATAATACATTTGTGGATGGTGAGGCCAGTGATAGTAATATAAAAGATCATGTTCAGATATTGGTACGGAAGAATATTTCAAAGATAGAAAAAATACGTATATATATATATATATATATATATATATATATATATATATATATATATATATACAAGCACACAATCACTTATTTTAACACATTTTAACACTTCCCAGCTGCGGCCTGCACTGTGAAGTATGGGTGTAGCTTCAACATAGAATCAATGTAGCTTCTTTTATTTTGGTTTCTCTCTCGTCGGAATCCTCCTCGTTTCCCGCTACCGCTACCATCGGCGAACTGCGGTTCCTTCACGAGAAATATTCCCAATGCAATTTCAGTAACCGTCCTTTTATTTATAGTTTTATTATTACGTATTTCTGAAGTTAATGCACGTGTAGTTAGCCTAGTGTAATTTCTCGGCCGACTGGATTGCTACATGCGTCTGAACAGCGCCAGCTGAGTAGGGACATTGTAGGGCTCCTGCAGGTCTGTCAGGATGGGATCTAGTGTTCTGTTACCGTGAATGGGGAAATTATCTATCTGCTGGAGATGGAGTTCGTGCTGAAGCTCTATGGTCTTCAGCTCATTGAATTCACCACAGATCAACAGTTTAGAGCTCAATCTGACTTTGAGGTAATCGACAGTGTAAGTAAGATGGGGTAGGCAAGATAGAGGTGTGACGCATGCGCACAGCACTTCCAGGCCGTTTGCTACCTGCACGACGAGCGGTGTAGACTGGAACAACTCGTTCCTAGTTTTCTATTAATATATTCTCTGGCAGAAATTGCCATGCTCCGGTTATTGCTACAAGTCCAGGTTGGTCGGAGGTTATCACTGTAGTTATTTCATCTATTTTACTATCAAGCGAAACGCCATTCGACTGTCGGTACTTTGAAAAGGCAGCAGGGCTCGTGTTTTAGGCTGTTTGTTTACGGCTCTCAGCTTCTTTTTTCATAGTTGCATGCTGGCTTGACTTGCTATGAAGTAACTTGAGGGGTTTTATCATTAATTCTCTAAAAGGCTGGAACTTTTTTAGTTTCATTGATTCACTAAAGGAATACCTTTAAATCATTCCGTTTCAACTGTCTGGCTAGCGTGAAAGATACCGTGAAAGGGTGTAGCACTAAACTACGCCAAACCCTTGTTGGCAGTATCACTGTCACTATGCTTATTTTCTTAAATCTTAATTGTATTTAATTATTTACTATTCGCACTTGCACCAATTCGCTGTTCTTTTCTGACAGTATCGCATGCAATGCGTGTAGCCATAGTGGAGCTATCAGGCCAGCTCAGATAGCCACAGAGCGCCAGCCAACGTCCTCACAGAGCGGGGACAGCGTCAATACACACACACACACACACACACACACACACACACACACACACACACACACACACACACACACACACACACACACACACACACACACACACACATACACACACACACACACACACACACACACACACACACACACACACACACACACACACATATATATATATATATATATATATATATATATATATATATATATATGTGTGTGTGTGTGTGTGTGTGTGTGTGTGTGTGTGTGTGTGTGTGTGTGTGTGTGTGTATAGCTCGTACACACACACACATACACACACACACACACACACACACACACATACATACGCACACACACATACATACGCACACACACACACACACACACACACACACACACACACACACATATGTATATATTATGTATATACATATATATACCTTTATATATATATATGGTAGAAAAATCCACAATGCACAAACTAGATTTACTGAAATAGGGGAGACAGTTTCTGAATCGTCCAAAGCCGAAGATGGATCCACTTTGTGCATTGTGGGTTTATACGATAGTATCAGCACGAGTGTTTCTCTCTCTCTCTCTCTATATATATATATATATATAGATAGATAGATAGATAGATAGATAGATAGATAGATAGATAGATAGATAGATAGATAGATAGATAGATAGTTAGATAGATATACAAATGTTTATGTGTATATATATACATATATGTATATACATATGCATGTGTGAGTGTGTGGATGTATGTTAGTGTGTGTGCATGTGTATGTGTGTTTGTGTGTGTGTGTGTATTTGTCTATGTATGTATATCTGTTTGTTAACATGAGCATGCTAGTGATACATATTATCACGAAAAAAATATAAAGGAAAGAAAAGAGGGAGAATCTTTACAGAAATATATACATAAAAGTTTTTTGTTGTTGTCTCTGTCTCATCTATGCTAATCACAACTCCTTCAACATTAAACAAAAGCTACAAAAAGTATTCTTTCTTCCACTTATCGGACTCCTATTGTAAGAGATTTCTTGCACACAGCAATCATTAATACCCAAGGTCTGATTAGACTTACTTGGGAACATAGATAGTTATACTCCCCCCTCCCCCTATCCCAACCCACACACTCCCCCCCTCCCCCCACCATGAACTTCCCACGCGCCCCAACTCGCCGAGCACATACGTAAAGGTCAAAGTCCCATATCTTGAACGTCCTCTTATCGCCCTTCCGTGTTGGGTATAATTATTACTGGAGAGAAAGTGCTGCTTCCCCCGCCGGTCTTTAGCTTTATTCGTTTGTTTTTCTTTAGCTAATTTCTCGATTTTTTTTCCGTATTCGTCTAACTTCTCTCTTCATTTCCCCGTTCATAGGCTTATTACTAACCTTCTACACCCCTATTATTTGTTTTTCGGTTTATCAATTCTTACAGTACCCTTCTATCAAAGTCTTGTTTACACAAACAGAAAACTACGACTCGCAGCCACTCGTACTTAGCTCGTCTGTTCCTTTCGATGACTATAACCTCCGTAGACAGTGCTCACGATGACAACTTCAATGATACAATGATAAAAGCAGTGTTTATAAGATTAATAATAAAGTAGTAATGAGAAGAAAAAACAAAAGTGCTGATAACGACGACTGTTTTGATAAGAACAGCAATGCTGATAAAAATCATGCTAGTATGATATGCGAGAGCGATAGTGATAATTAAACTGATTATGATAGCAATAATACTTACTGCTGTTTTTATAAACTTTTGTGCACTTTATTAACTTCAGTGTGCTTGCTTGCCCCTGGCTTCACGCACACACACGCTCGTATGTGTATGCCATACGTATGTGTGTATGCATGCGTTTGTATAATGAAGATTTTCCAAGTATTGTCTACATAATGATTTGCAATGGACAATTATCCTAATTGATTGACTGGCGAATTGAAACGGAAATACGATTAGAGTTGAGCATCATTTTTTTTTATCTAGTATTAATGATTATGATTAAATCATTAAGTACTGCCAGAGCCTCTAACCATATTTAGCAGATGGAAATCATTTGTTTCATTCTTTGTTTTGTTTTACTTTTTTACTCTCATTTGATTTCATTCATTTATCTATTTATGGACAAATTCAGTCTTTTCACTTTTTTTTTTTTTTTTTTTTTTTTTTTTTTAGTTCCATTTCCTACCCATTTCCCACCCAAGCATCGATTTTTCCTCCTCTCCGTCCAAGCCCCTCCCCTCTCTTGCCCTCTTACCTTTATCCAACCCAGTCTCTTTCTGTCCATATCCTTCCCATTATTTTATTTTTCTTTTACCTCTGTCCCTGTTTGCCATTTATTACCCTTATCCTTTCCTTACTTTTCATAAGTTTTATCCCTCCCTTCCCTTTTCTTTACCGCTTTACTTTTGACCTTTATCCCTCCCCTCCATTTTGATTTTTATCCCTGCCCTCCTTTTTTCTTTAGATTTATCCGTCCCTTACTTTTTCTTCTTTATCCATTTCCTCCCTTTTCATCTTTATCGCTCCCCTCATTTTTTTTACCTTTATCCATCTATTCCATTTTCCACTTTATCCTTCTCCCTTTTCACATACACATTTCTCCCTCTTTATTCTCTACCTTTATCATCCCTCTTTACCGTTGTCCCTCCCCTCCTTTTTTATCTTTATCCCTCTAGTCTCTCTCTCTCTCTTACCTTTATCCTTTCTTGTTTTCAATTATCCTTCCTTTCCTTTTATTACCTTTTATCCGTGTATCGTTTTTTTACCGTACCCTTCCTCTTTTTTATTACCTTTGACCATCCCCTCCTTTCTTTACCATTATTCCTTCCCTCCCTCTTTTAACTTTATCCCTATCCTCCTTTTTTCCCATCCTCCCACTCTTTTCCTCTCCCCCCCCTCTTCTTTATCCACCCACTCATTTTCTCTCCCCACTTCCCCACTTCCCCAAATTCTTTCCTCCTTTTCCCCTCTCTTCCCCAAACACCATCAGCCCGCAGTGTTTCACGCGCGTGCCCTCGCTCCATGGCTGCCCCTCATAAACCAGGGAATGAAGCATGGTTCATAACGACGTGTTGGGTGGGGTGTAAGCACCGCACTAGCGCATGATACTGAGTATTTAGTAAGGGTCATTCTGGTCGAATTACCTTGTAACTTTTTGTTCTATGTTTTTTTTTTCGTCATTTAGCTTTCTATCCGTCTATCTATCCATTGTTAGTTTATCTATTTATTTTATCTCTTCAGTCATTAATGTGCTGTTGACTTATTTGTTTTTTTATTTTTGTTTCTTACTTTGTATTTGTTTAGTGTATATACAATAATAGAGGGGTACATGATGATACAAGAAGTGGTGTAATAAGTATGGAGATATTCATTATGATCATAGTTCTTAGAGCTGTTAGATTGTAGACTATGCCGGCCCTGGAACTATTATCATTTTCGTCACCATCGCCACTCCTGTTATGATAGTAAGGAAATCCATTGCTACTTCCAATACTTTTGATAGAATTGCTGTTATCACTATTATGTTATTGTCACTATCATATTCAATGTTATAGCGATTGTTATCTTTATTATCATAATTATTATTATTATTGTTAGTGTTATTATGACTATTAGTAGTAGTGTTATCATTATCAATATTGATATTATAATTGTTGTTCTTGTTTATGTTTGTCTTGTGGTTATTCTTGTTAAAGAAATAATTATTTTTATCAAAGTCATAATCATTATCACCATTGTCATTATTATTATCTTTATTATTATTGTAATTATTAACATTGTTATTATCATTATTGATGTTGTTTGGGTGTTATTGTTATTATTGCTAAGAAAGTTATTATTGTAATTAATGTCATTATTATCATTATGATTGTTATTGCTATCATTATCTTTATTATCGTCATTATCATTATTACTTTTGCAATTATTATTATTACAATTGTTATTATTATCATTGTGATTATTATTATCGTTGTGACCATTGTTATCATCATTATCATTATCAGTATTATCATTATCCTCCTTGTCACTATCATCATTATCGTGATCATTATTATCATTATCATTATCATTATCATTATCATTATTATCATTATTATTATCATTATTATTATTACCATTATTATCATTAATATTACTGTTAATACCATTATCATCATTATCATTGTCATTATCATTATCAATGTTGTTGCTATTGCTGTTATTATTATTATTGTTATTGCTATTATTGTTATCATTTTTGTTATTATTATTTTCATCACTTTTATTATTTTAATTATTATTGTTATTATTATTATAATTTTCATTGTCATTATCATCATTATCAATCTTGTTATTATCACAATGATCATTACTAATATCATCCTTATTAGCATTATTATTAGTGGTAGTAGTGGTATTCACATTTATTACTGTATTCATTTTGTAATATCAATATTATCATGATTTCTATATTATCATTGTTCGCGCTATTCCTAAACCTGTCACTACTGTTATCATTTTCATTATCATCACCTTAATCCTTTATCATTATTGCTTTAGAAATTTTATAACAATAACAACAACAAAAATAATCCAACGATAAGGTGATCATTTAACGTCGGGGTCATGCATTTTTTTTTTTTTTTTTTTTTTTTTTTTTTTTTTTTTTTTTGCGTATAGGCATGCAGGCTCGTTATGAATTGTTCATGGCAGGGCTAATGGCATCGTTGGAGTTTTACAACCTCGAGCTCCTGGGCAGAATGAGTGAGGGAAAAAAAGAGAAAAAAGAGGAAGGAAGAGGGAGAGAGAGAGATGATAATAGAATGAGTGAGGGAGGCATGACAGGAAGAGAGAGAGAGAGAGAGAGAGAGAGAGAGAGAGAGAGAGAGAGAGAGAGAGAGAGAGAGAGAGAGAGAGAGAGAGAGAGAGAGAGAGAGAGAGAGATAACAGAATGAATGAGGGAGGGAGAGAAGAAAAGGAAGGAGAGAGAGAGAGCGAGAGAGATAACAGAATGAATGAGGGAGGGAGGGAAGGAAAGAAAGGAGAGAGAGAGAGAGAGAGAGAGAGAGAGAGAGAGAGAGAGAGAGAGAGAGAGAGAGAGAGAGAGAGAGAGAGAAAGACAGAAAGAGAGATAACAGAATGAATGAGGAAGGGAAGGAGAAGAGATAGAGAGGGAGGGAGAGACATACAGACAAATAGACTGTGAGACAGGCAGGCAGACACACAGAAAGGCAGACAGACACACAGTTAGGCAAGAGGGAGACAAACAAACAGGCAGACTGACAGACAGATAGTCAGATAGACAGATAGACAACTAGAAAAAAATACCTAAGGATAAAGAGAAAAATAGGATTCAAGAAATTTACGATAATCGTGCTAAAAGACGGAAGGAGGGTAAGAGAGAGAAAGGAGAAGACCGTGAAAATTTCGAAAGTAGGACAAACGAAGATGAAAGAAGGAGAGATTTAAGAAAATTACGCTTATCCCAATAGAAGGATATGTGAAAGAAAAGGAGAAAGAGAAGGAGTAAAGAAAGGAAAAGTTTCAAGGCAGAATAAACGAGGTATAGAGAAGAGATTTAGAAAAAATACGATTATTTCGATAGAGAGCAAAGATGATCAGAGAAGAAAGAAGAAGAAAAAGACCGGAAGATTACGAAAATGTTGAAATAGAATAAACGAGAAAAGAAGAGATTTTCGTAACTCACAATGATCTCGAAAAAGACGAAAGGAGTTCTAAGGAAGAGGATAAAAGAAAGAATGTGATAGAAAAAACATAAAAAAATATAATAATAATAATAATAATAATAATAATAATAATCATAAAATATATGAAATATAAATAATCAACAAATCAATAATAATAATGGTAAATTAAATGACCCACAAAAACAAACAAACAAACTGAACGACGGTGAAAGAAAATTGACCGAAAAAAAGAAAGATTATGATAATCTTGAAAACTTGCGTCCTAAAGATGAGGAAAGGTGTTAAGCAATGCATGAGTCCACGATAATGCATGACTTGTGAGGATGAATCTTGGAGAATAGATGCTGGACTATGCATGGCTGGGGATGGGAGAGGAAAGTGGAGGAAAATCTTATCTTTTGGGTAAGGGTCCAAAAGATGAGTTTTTGAATATATGTCAATGTTGGAAATCTCAGAGATGAACATGGTAATAAAAGTAATAGAAAGTACAATAATAACAGTTATGATAGTAGTGATGATAATTATCCTTATTTGTATTATCATTATTATACTAATGATCATGGTAACAGTAATACTTTATGCTAATTACAACAATGATAGTATTAGTCGTAGTTACAATGATAATAAAGATGATGACAATTATAACAATAGCACTAATAATAATGACGATTATGAAATAATTATTAAAATTATAATGATCATGATAATACTAGTAATGATAATAGTACTACCAATAATAATAACAGTAAGAGTCATTTAAATAATGATAATAATAATAGTGATCATATAAACAATCTAAAAGATAGGGAAACGATAATGATAATTATTATGATAATGATAATAATAGTGATAAAGATAATAACAATAAGTGTTTAAGCTAATGACGTTAACGATAATTATAGTAATAATAATAATAATAATAGTAGTAATTACCATTATTATTATTATTTCTTTTATTATCATTAGTGTTGTTATTGTAATTCTTATCATTATCATTATTATTATTATTATAATTGCTGTCATTATCATTATCATTATTATTATTATTATTATTATTATTATTATTATTATTATTATTATTATTATTATTATTATTATTGTTATTCTTATTATTATCACTATCATTATTACTGTCGATGTTGATGTTGTTGTTATTATTACCATTATTATAATTATTATTGTTATTATTATTATTATCATTATTATTATTATTATTATTATTATTATTATCATTATTATTATTATTATTATTATTATTATTATTATTATTATTATTATTATTAATATTATTATTATTATTATTATTATCATTATTATTATTATTATTATTATTATTATTATTATTATTATTATTATTATTATTATTATTATTATTATTATTATTATCATTGTTGCTGTTGTTGTTATTATTATCGTTGTTGTTATTGCTGCTATCATCATCATCATCATCATTATCATTATTATTATTATTATTATTATTATTATTATTATTATTATTATCATTATTATTATTATTATTATTACTATTATATTCATAATAAAAATAATTATTATTATATTCATAATTATTATTATTATCATTATATTCATAAATTATTATTATTATTATTAATATCATTGTTGTTGTTGTTATCATTATTATCATTATTATTATTATTGGTATTATCATCAGCATTTCATTATCATTATCACTTTTATTATTATCAGCATTATCATTATCATTATTGTTACTGATATTATTGTTGTTGTTTTTATTATTATTTCAACAATAATAATTATGATTATGATAATAATGACGATATTGATAATTATCATTATAAAAATAATACCAAAAGTAATAATGATAATAACAAAAAGGATAATTATGAAGATAATGAGAGAACTAATAATAAAAATGATTGCAATAGTAGTTATATAATAATGACAATGGAGATAATATTAACTGGAATGACAATTACAACGATAATAACAGTAATAACAATAATGATGATAATAATAACAATGATAATAGTAAATGTAATAATGATAGGTAATGAAAATGATGATAGCGATAATGACGCAAATATTAGTAGTGAAAATATATATATTTTTTATAATAATAGTAGTAATGATAGGTATAATAATACTAATGATGAGAATGCTAATGTTGGTGATGCTAATGACAGGGATAGTGATAATAACGAGAACATCAATAACACAAGACAATAGTGATGATAATAGCAATAATAATGAAAATGATAATTATAATAAAGATAATAATGATCTTGATAATGACGAAAAAATATAATAATAAAAATTTCACACGTTACACTCACACGTCATATGTTCTGGAATGCGATATCAATTAAAACGAATAGACGAAGGAAACACAAATACTGTTGTAATATAGATGATAATAATGACTATGAAATGATACTGATAATAATGATAATGATAATAATGATTATGATGATGAACATGATAATAATGATAATAATGATACTACTACTACTACTACTAATAATAATAATAATGATAATAATAATAATAACAATAATAATAATTATTATAATTATAATAACAATAACAATACTAATTATTATTATGATTATAATAATAATAATGATAATAATAATAATGATGATGATGGTGATAATAATAATAATAATAATAGTAATAATAATAATAATAGTAATAATAATAATAATAATAATAATAATAATAATAATAATAATAATAATAATAATAATAATAATGATAATAATAATAATAATAATCATAATGATAATAACAATAAAAATAATTATTCTAATTATAATAACAATAATAACAATAATAATAATTATTATGATTATAATAATAATAATGATAATAATAATGATGATAATAATGATGATGATAATAATAATGATGATAATAATAATGATAATAATAGTAATAATAATAATGATAATGATAATAATAATAATAATAATAATAATAATAATAATAATAATAATAATAATAATAATAATAATAATAATAATAATAACAATAACAATAATAGCAATAACCACAGAAATTAATGATAATAACAATAATGGTAATGAAAGTAGTAAAAATAATAGTAATACTATTACTACAACTAATGATAATAGTGATGATAATGATAATGACGATGATAATATTAATGATAACAACAGCAACAACAATGATAATACCAATAATGACAAACGATGATATCAATGATATTGATAATAAATCATATTCACGATGATAAGAACAATAACGGTAACAATGATGATAATAACAATAGTACAATTACTACAAAAACAATGATAATGATGTCAATAATGATAGTAGTAATTATTATAATTATGATAATGATACTATTACTAATAATAGTAATTATAATTATGGTAATAATGCTAATAATGGTGAAAATTATGACAAAATTGATAATGGCAATAATGAAAACGATAATAATGATAACTGTGATGATAATTGTGATGATGATCATTATGATACAAATAGTGATAATGATAATATTAATCATAATAATAATGATGATGATGATAAAAGATAATAATGGTAATAACTTTTAGTCTACTGATGATGCTATTGTGAATAAAAGACATGACGATAATTTTAACTCTCTCTCTCTCTCACGGAAACGTTCTCCTCGACAGCCTGTATCAAAGCCCCTCCCACCCCCACCCCCCACCTCATGATAGGCAGCTCCTCGATATCCAAAGGCAGAGCTTCGTGCAGCCCAGGGTAAAGGAACCCGGGCATCCCTACCAAACATAAATAATAACACTGTAACCCGCGAATGCAGAAACGAAAGTGCAGGTAGTAAATCCATTTATCAGTGATGGCAATATGAAAAGAAGAGCATTTCATCAGCTGGACAACATAATATTGTTGAACACCATTTCTGCCAAACGCGACAGATAGTGACCAATGCCTGAACAATAGAGATATAGTGTTCGCAGAACAACGGCAGACATCCCCTCCACACACTAGTCACCACGGAGAAAATTAAGTGTTTCCACAATGTGAAATATTTCCACAGAGACATCAAGGCACCCAGACAACCGCGAACCCTCTCACAGCAATCAAAATATAATCAAAAGCAAAATAGACTTGCTGATTGGAATGTTCTGCGCCCGGTAGTCTACCTTCAACAAATTGATTGGCCAAGACATAACACATACTCAGAAGCAGGGATGAGGAGAGGGAGCATCTGTCACAGCAGTCGCCCAACCCCATCTCCCCGAACCCCATCCGATATCCTTTCTCCCGCCCAGGCAGGTCATCTTCCACCCTGCAAGACCTCCACCCCGCAGGATCATGGACGCACACCCATACACCATCCCCCATACGCCCTCTACGCCTATCCTCACGACCAACACCTCTGCGAGCATATCAACCCCGCCCTCCACCCCATCTCTCCCTCCCTTCCATGCCCTGTTCCAAGCCTGCCGACCCACTCCCTTCTTGACGCGTTAGCTCCTCCCTGGCCGGCACCACGCAAGCGCCTTACCAACAGTGCTGAGGCATCGGTTCCTGGTATGAGAAGCCAAACATCGATGCAATAACCGTGAGAAGAATCTTTATCTAGAACAATAAAAGAAAGAAGAAAATATCTTACACCTAACCATCTTTGGGACGACGCAACACATCATTAGGTGCCTGAAACTATTCGTTCGCTTTATATCTGAAACACAGCATAGTTTTAAAGTAAGCTATCCAATGAAATAGCATAATAAAAAAGAAGCTTATGACAACTATAGTAATGATAGATGATAATAAAATGAATGTGTTCACAATGTATAATCTATCAAAACCCTTTGATTCTATCAGATATCCTGCTTAATAAAATGAGAAATTGAGGAACTGCAAATCGTTAAGAATACCATAAAAGAAACCCGTCTCTTTCGACGTTACCCAAAGTTCCATCTTATGTACTATATTCATTAACGAATAACTATTACAAACCCTTGCTCTCAGCATTATAAACCACTTTTCCCATATATAGTGTTCAACCAACTAAATT
>NC_091557.1:27530331-27533185 GCF_042767895.1 Penaeus vannamei
CTGAATATAATGATATATGTTCTTTCATCTTAACTGAATATAATAAGATATATGTTCTTTCAACTTACCTGAATATAATAAGATATATGTTCTTTCAACTTACCTGAATATAATAAGATATATGTTCTTTCAACTTACCTGAATATAATAAGATATATGTTCTTTCAACTTACCTGAATATAATAAGATATATGTTCTTTCAACTTACCTGAATATAATAAGATATGTGTTCTTTCAACTTACCTGAATATAATAAGATATATGTTCTTTTAATTTACCTGAATATAATAAGATATATGTTCTTTCAACTTACCTGAATATAATAAAGGCCCTATCACACTAGCACTTTTTCCGTCAATTTCTGGGGTTCCGTCTGAATTTGAGGCTTTCCGCAAGCATCGCCTTCCAGACCAAGAAGGTTACGACCGTTTCCGTCTGAGTTCATTCGGAAACGCAAAAAATTGACGGAAAAAGTGCTAGTGTGATAGGGTCTTAAGTTATATATTCTTTCAACTTACCTGAAGATAATTAGAGATGCTTTTTCGAGATCACAATACCCATCGAACTTAGCGTTAATGAAGAGACTGAAAGACATACGACTAAGACCCTGGAACTTCCAAAATCCGATGGAGATTAAGAACCGAATTTTTATCAACTTTGAGAGGTAATTCTTGTCGCATTTCAAAGGGTCTTTTGTCTTGAAGGGAAGAGGAAAGGGATCTGGAGGAAGACCAGAGGGTAGAGGGCAAAGGGAGGAGCAAGGAGAAGGGGTAAAAGAAAAAATGTAAAATTAATATATCCACTTCCTCCAATTAACGTCTATTTTACTCCTTTTCCCTTCCTCCTCCCCCCTTCCATGCACCCCCTACTCACCCACCCCACCAGCCTAGCTTTGCTACCCCCACCCCTTCCTCCTCCCCTTCCCTTTGTCCTCTACCTTCTCCTCTCCCCAGTATCTTTTTCCTCTACCTTCTCCTCTTCCCCAGTATCTTTTTCCTCTCCTCTTCAACACAAAAGCAGGCACAGGAAATAGGGCCGAAATAGGCGTTGAATGGAGTCAAGGAATATACTATTTCTACATGATTACATAATCCCTTTTAACATTATCACAATGGTTCATCTGCTATCATCGTTAGTACGGTCAAATGGATCAGTAATTATTATCTGTTAATAGTTATCATTGCTGTCATTGTTGATGTGAGTAAATTTTATTATTATCACAGTGATGTTGCTCATATATATAATATTCTTATAACATTATTATCATTATTATTATTATTATTATTATTATTGTTATTATTATTATTATTATTATTATTATTATTATTATTATCATTATCATTATCACCATTATCATTATCATCATCATTTATCATTTTCATTATTACTACTATCTTCAATATCATTATTATTATCACTTTTTATATTACTATTATGATTGTTATTATTATCATTATCATTATTGTTATAATAATAATAATAATAATAATAATAATTTAATAATAATAATAATAGTAATTATTATTATTATTATTATTATTATCATTATTATCATTATTATTATTATTGTTGTTATTATCATTGTTATTATTTTTATTATCATTATTATTATTATTATCATTATTATCATTATTATCACGTAATGAGAAGAGAAGATAATGTTAGCAGAAGGGTAATGGAACTGGAGGTGGGTGGAAGACGGGCAAGAGGGAGGCCGAGAAGAAGATGGATGAAAAATATAACAAGCAATTTAATAGAAAAGAATTTGCAAGGAAACGAGTGGAGGGATCGGGCCGAGTAGGGTAGGGGGGGGGGGGTTGGTCAAAAATACAAAGGCAAAGAGAAAGATGATTATTATCAATATCACCATTATTTTTCTTATCATTATTATTATTATTATTATTATTATTATTATTATTATTATTATTATTATTATTATTATTATTATTATTGTAATTGTTATTATTATTATTATTATTATTATTATTATTATTATTATTATTATTATTATTATTATTATTATTGTAATTGTTATTATTATTATTATTATTATTATTATTATTATTATTATTATTATTATCATTATTCTCATTATCATTATTCTCATCATCATCATCATCATTGATGTTGTTATCATTGTCATTATTGTTATTATTCTTGTTCCTGTTATTATCATTATTATTATTACTATTGTTATTGTTATTATTATCATTATTATATTTATAATTGTAATTTTACTCATTATTTTTATTATTATGACGATGATGATAATTATCATTATTATCGGTATCATTATCATCATTATTTTTCTTATCAATAATATCATTATCATTATTACTGGTACCATTATAATTGTTGTTGCTGTTGTTGTTATCACTATTATCATTATTATTATTATTATCATTATGATTATTATTATTATTATTATTATTATTATTATTATTATTATTATTATCGTTATTATTGTTATTATTATTATTATTATTATTATTATAATTGATACTATTATCATTATTTTTATCATTATTATTATTATTGTTATTATTATAATTATAATAATTATTATTATTTTATTATTATTTTTTTTTACTATTATTATATTATAATTATTATTTTTTTATTATTATTATCAAAACTATTATTATTATTATCATCTTTTTTATTATAACTAATATTACTATCATTGTTATCATTATTATTATTATTATTATTATTATTATTATTATTATTATTATTACTATTACTATTAATATCACCATTATCAATATAGATTCTTATTTTCTTTATTCTATCAACACTATCATTGTCAGTATTATCATCACAATTAATACAAATAATAATTATCATCCTTATT
>NC_091557.1:27561185-27576185 GCF_042767895.1 Penaeus vannamei
ACGGTGTCGGCATAACCCGAGGGCGGAGGTGTAGGGAAACGCACAATCTGCTTCGGAGGATAATAGATGGCAGCACAGGCGGAGCTTGGATATCACTTACGCATGTCTAGCAGGAGTGACCAGCGAGGTTGGCGAAGGTCACGCCCCTCTCGCGTATGACCTTCGATCTCCTCCTTGACCTCTACAAATACTCCATACCGTATCATTGTCCAGCTCGGACGCTACCTCCTCCTACGGTTCCCCCCCCAGACCCCCCCCCCCCATGTCGCTCCTACCTCTGCCCAGCACAAGTCACCTTCAATCTCCGCCTGCGATACCATCCAGCTTCAATAAACCTCCGGCCCAGATTGTGATGTTCCCTACGCCAACGCCTTGGGGTTATAACAACAGCGTAGAGGCACCTCACAAGCTAGAAAACATTTCACATTCATTCTCTCTCTCTCTCTCTCTCTCTCTCTCTCTCTCTCTCTCTCTCTCTCTCTCTCTCTCTCTCTCTCTCTCTCTCTCTCTCTCCCTCTCTCTCTCTATCTATCTATCTATCTATCTCTATCTATTGATCTATCTATCTCCCTATCTCTCCGTTTCTTTCTCTCTCATTATCTTTCTGGTTCATTACTAAACATCGGCCACAGACAGCACAAAGACACGCTGTATCCCCCGCGGCTGACAAGAAAGAAAAGAATGTAAGAAAGTATACCATTAAGTAAGCCTAAAGCAATTTAACTCGCATTAAGCAATACGTAAGATATCTGCCAGCGCCCCACGCACAAACCTTTCTCATCCTCTGCCTAAATCATCACAATTATCATTATCGTTATCATTCATCTTTCTTTTCTTTTTCTTCTATTTCTCCCTCTCTCCTCCTGCCACCCTCCTTCTTCTCTCTCTTCTCCTTTTTTTTCGCTCTGTCTCCCTTTCTTACCTTTTCCTTCTCCCCCTCCCCCACTCCCTTTATCCTTCTCCCCTCCCCCTTTTCCACCCCTCCGGCACCCCTCCCTATCCCCCTCCCACTTAACCCCCCCATCCCTGCCCCGCTAAACACGTTCCTTCATAGATCATCGTGTAATTGAAACTTCGATAATCAATAAAAGCACATGTGCGTGTGCGGTTACGTTGTGGACTAGCCCCCTCGTCCCTCCTCCCCCTCCCCCTTCCCTCCCTCCCCGAGCACTCTGCCACTCTGGGTCTTCCACATCCTTATCCCCTCCCCTCCCCTCCCCCCTTCCTGGACATTTAGCTCTCCACTCTTCCACTATGCCTCCCGCACTTTTGTTTTACTTCCCTCACTCCTCCACCTTTCGTTGCTTCCACTTCTAACCCTCAATTTATCCTTCTCCACTAGTTTTGGATAATCCTCTTTTCCACTTACCTTCTCCCTTGCTTCGTTCCTCTTTACGCTATTACTCTTACACTTCCTTAGTTCCTTTACACTTCTCTTGCCATCTACTCTCATCTCTTCCATCTCACCCCTTCACCCTCTCCCCCTTCCTCTTATCTCCTACTCTTCCATCTTCCACATATCCTATTATCCTACTTCCCTTCTTCACCTCACCCTTCTCCCTTCATCCTCTACCGCCCACCCACATACTTCCACCTATCTCCTTTCTATTCCATAACCTTCATCTCTCTTATTCCTTTACACTTCCACCTCACAACCGTTCATTTTTTTCTCCACCTTCGCCTCTTCCACTTTGTCCACCGATTCTCCTTGCCTCGCAGTGTTTGCAGAGGAAAAACGGATAGGGAGAGGAGACATAGGGAATAAGGGAGAATGAAGAAAGAATGATAAAGACAAAGGAAAGAAAGATAAAGACAAAGGAAGACCTGAAGAAGAAATGAAAGAAAGGGAAAGGGTAAGGAAGAATGCGAATAGAGGGGATGGATAAAGATATGGAAAAGGAAGAGTTAGGGAGGTGGACAGGAGAAGGTGAAACAATAAAGCGCAAGAGAAAGGGTAAGAAGAAGAGAGATAAAACAAAAATATAAGGAGAATAAGGATTGAGCAACTATATAGGATACATAGGGACAAGAAAGGATCAAAAGAAAATAGTGAGAGAATTAGCAAAACAGTGCAAATAAGCAGATAAGAACAAGAAAAGGAAAAAAGAAGAAAATTAGCACTCTCATGAAGACTTACACCGTAGTTAAGGCTTCCTATCTTGGTCGAGATGTCTGTCTGCCACGCCCTCTTTGCGAACCACAGAACGGGTTGCAACGTCTGTTCTGTTGCAAAGGTGCACGGAATTCAATTTTCGTTTTGGTTATTTATGCGCTGAGTACGTCGATGTGTATATACGTACACGCTAAGCATGCACACGCTCCTTTGTTTGTCTCGATGGCTTGAAAGCTTTCTCGGTCTCGGTCTCTCCTCTCTTTCGCTCTCGCTCTCTCTTCTCTTTCGCTCTCGCTCTCTCCTCTCTTTCGCTCTCCCTCTATTCTCTCTTTCCCTTTCGCTCTCTCCTCCCTTTCGCTCTCGCTCTCTCTTCTCTTTCGCTCTCGCTCTCTCCTCTCTTTCGCTCTCGCTCTCTCTTCTCTTTCGCTCTCCCTCTATCCTCTCTTTCCCTTTCGCTCTCTCCTCTCTTTCGCTCTTGCTCTCTCCTCTCTTTCGCTCTCGCTCTCTCCTCTCTTTCGCTCTCGCTCTCTCCTCTCTTTCGCTCTCGCTCTCTCCTCTCTTTCGCTATTGCACTCTTCTCTCTTTCGCTCTCGCTCTCGCCCTCTCTTCTCTTTCGCTCTCGCTCTCTCCTCTCTTTCGCTATTGCACTCTTCTCTCTTTCGCTCTCGCTCTCGCCCTCTCCTCTCTTTCGCTCTCGCTCTCTTCCCTCTTCCCCTTTCGCTCTCTCTTCTTCCCACCCTTCCTTTCACTTCTCCCCAGCACATAATAATACAATCTATAAATTTTACCCGAGGGTAAGTATTAGATTATTTATGATTCTAATTGATTTTCAAGTTAAGAGATGAGTTATGTGGTATAAAGAAATAACTGAAGAAATAATATATCTGAATCCTGTGCATTTTGCGAACACACGCCCTGACTAACAGACAGATAGATTTACAGATATGGATTAATGGGTAAGTAGACAAACAGGCGGACAGTGCTTATTAAATTTGGCGACATGCTTCCAAACGTACACACACACACAACACACACACATATATGTGTGTGTGTGTTTGTGTGTGTGTGAGCGTGTTTGTGTGTGTAAGAGTGTATGTTTGTATGTATGTATGTATATATTTACATATCTATAAATAAATATATATATATGTATATATATATATATATATATATATATATATATATATATATACAATATATATATATGTATATATATATATATATATACATATATATATATATATATATATATATATATATATATGTATATATATGTATTATATATATGTATATGTATATATATACATATATATATATATATATATATATATACATATATGTATATATACATATATATATATCTATATATCTATCTGTCTATCTATCTATCTATCTATCTATCGGTCGATCTATCTATCTATCTATCTATGTATACATAAACATATATGTATATATATATATATATATATATATATATATATACATATATATATATATATATATATATATATATAAGTATATATATATAAGTATATATATATGTATATATATATGTATGTATGTATGTATATAGATAGAGAGATAGATAGATAGGAAAATAGATATATGAACATACATGCGCCGTATTTATCGAGTATTCATTACGTGTGTGTGCGTATTACGGCTACCTGTTCGCAATCGCCCCCAGATTTTTTTCGCTAACACGAGTAAGAAAGAGTAAGCAGATTTGTTCATTCTCGTGATAATCGTGGAGACAAAGACAGAGATACTTTGTAAATATGCTTGTAGTAGACAGATGGATTGAGGGATAGATAGATAAGATAGATGGATGGGATGATGGATGGATGAGGGGCTAGGTGGGTGGGTGGCTGGTTGGATGGATAGATAAATAGATGGATGGGTGAACAGAAAGATAGATAGATCCATATATGCATACATAGATAGACAGACAGACAGATATCTAGAGAGGTAGATATATAGACAAGTCAAGTAAATATATATATATATATATATATATATATATATATATATATATATATATATATATATACACACATATATATTCTGTATTCACAGATATGCAAATAGGCGGAGGGACAGAGGGATAGTTACTGTGCATAGTTGAATAGCTATCATTGACGATTTCAACGATAATTGATTTAAATAGTCATTGGTAGAAATGGCAATGTAAATGATGATTGACAATGTAATTGCAATGCTGATTTTGCACCGAAATAACATGTTTAAACTGAATTTCAACGCCAACTGCCCAGTGAGGAAAAAATGTCGTTTTGAAAGAAATATTTCGTCAATGATTTGAAATTCAAATAATCATTTTCATAAATCTATTACTGTTATGGTTGTTACGCCATTTTGTTGTCATTATCAATATCATTGTTATTAACATTTTCATTTCTATTTTTATCATCCTTATTGCTATTATCGTCATATGCATTATCATTGCTCATATCTTTGTTATCATTCTTATTATTACTAATTTCTTTTTAGTCTTTAATATCATTGTTATTATTGTCATCATTATCATTATCATTATCATTATAAATTATGTTGTTGCTATCATCATCATTATTATATATCGTTCATTATTGTTATTGTTGATTCATTGTTATAGGTGATATTATCATTAAGAAGGGAATAAGCGGAGAATCATAATAAAAGATAATAAAGATAGAATAAAGGAAAACGGAGATAAGAGAAGTAATGGAAGAGGAAGACGAGAAAATCATGAAGAAAAAGGAGAGGAAAGGGAGAACAAGAAAAAAGAGAGGAGAGGGAAGGAAGAAATGATAAGAGAAAATTGAACGAGAGGGAGGGGAGAGGAGGAGAAAATAATAAAAGGGAAGAGGTAAAAAAAGAAGGTATGAAATCTGGAGGAATGAAGAAAGAGGGGAAACAAAGTGAAGAATAGGAGAAGGGTAAGAGAGAGAGAGAGAGAGAGAGAGAGAGAGAGAGAGAGACAGACAGACAGACAGACAGACAGAAAGAGAGAAGTAAAATGATTATCGTTCAAGGAGGAGAAATAATAAATAATGGCAAAGTAAGATCTAAAAAAGGTCGGGCATCAACATAAGAAAATAAAATATAAGAACAAAAAACAACAACAACAAGAAAAGAAACACAAATAGCAAGACATAAATGAAACGCGCAATATAGCTTATCATTTCATTCCCAATATACCTAATATCATCCTTATGATTACTACAATTACCATCATTATTCCCTCATCAGCCATTATACCATTATCATTTAAAAAACGAAAAGAGAGAGAAAAAAATAATAAAAACGAAAAAAAGGAAAAGGAGGGAGAAAAAGAAATAGAAACGAAAAAAGGAAGAGAGAAACAGAAGTAGAAACGATAAAAAGGGAAAGGAAAGAGAAAAAGAAGAATTAGAAACGAAAAAAGAGAGAAAAAAGAAGAAGAAACAGAACAAAAGGAAAAAGAGAGAGAAAGAGAAGAACTAAAAACGAAAAAAAAGAAAAGGAGAGAGAAAAAGAAACAAAAACAAAAAAAACAAAAAATGGAAAAGGAGAGAGAAAAAGAAGAATTAGAAACGAAAAAAAGGAAAAGGAGAGGAAAAAAGAAGTAAAAACGAAAAAACGAAAAAAGAGAGAAAAAAAAGTAGAAACGGAAAAAAGGAAAAAGAGCGAGAAAAAGAAAAAAAAAAGAAAAAAACGAAAAAAAATAAGTAAAAACAAAAAAAGAAAGAAAAAGAAGCAGAAACGAGAAAACGAAAAAACAGAGAAAAAAGAAGAAGTAAAACCGAAAAAAGGGGATAAGAGAGAGAGGGGAGAGCTCACTGGCTTCTCATCTCGCGGCCCGATGGCTGTCTTCAAAGTGTTTCATTAAGAAGTTTGTTTGTCTTCGCTGAGTGGATTCGCTGGAAGTGTATCAGGCCTCTTTCAGCCGCGTCTTCAAAGTGACTTCCTATTATCGTTATTATCATTATGATTATTACCATTTAATTATCATTATTACCATTTATTTCATTATCATTATTAACATTTATTTCATTATCATTATTATAATTTATTTCATTATCGTTATTTTTATTATTTCTTATCATTTCATTATTATTATTATTATTTCATGTATCGTTGTTATCATTTATTTCATTATCGTTATTATTATTATTATAATTTCTTATCATTTCATTATTATTTCATTATCATCATTATTGTTTCATGTATCCTTATTATAATTTATTTCATTATTATAAATATCATAATTGTTTTCATTGTTGTTATTATTATGATTATTATTTCTTTTATTATTATCATTGTTTCTATAATCATTGTTGTTGTTGTCGTTGATGATGATGTTGTTGTTCTTCTTATCATTATCATGACTGCTTTCATTACTATTCATTACCATCACCATTGTTAATATTGTCATTAATACTATCATTATCATCATTACTGTCATTATCATTATTGTTATTATTATGATAATGATGATGATAATAGTACTGATAATGATTAATGATTATTATCATTATTATCGTTATCATTATCATCATCATTATTATTATCATTATTATCAGTGGTAGTATAATCATCATCATCATCATTTTTATTGTTGTTGTTATACTTGGTATTACCATTTATTATTATCATTATCATCATCATCATCATCATCATCATCATCATCATCATCATCATCATCATCATCATCATCATCATCATTATCATTATCATTATCATTATCATTATCATTATCATTATTATTATTATTATTATTATTATTATTATTATTATTATTATCATTATCATTATCATTATTATTATTATTATTATTATTATCATTATTATTATTATTATTATTATTATTATTATTATTATTATTATTATTATTATTATTATTATTATTATTATTATTATTATTATTATTATTATTATTATCACTATCATTGCCATCATTATTATTAGTAGTAGTAGTAGTAGTAGTATCACTATCATTGCCATCATTATTATTATTGGTATTATTATTATTATTATTATCATTATTATTATTATTATTATTATTATTATTACTATTATTATTATTATTATTATTATTATTATTATTATTATTATTATTATTATTATTATTATTATTATTATTATTATTATTATTACTATTATCATTGTTATTGTTACTGTTAATATTACTACCTACACTACTATTCTTTATGTGCCTTCATATTATCATTGATGATATCCTTATCATTATTATTTCTATCATTATCACTATTGTTATTTTCATTACTGTCATAATAATAATAATTCTTATCATTACCATGCTAGCAATGGTGGCTCCTTCTGGTAAGCTTAAGGTTGAAGTAATTCATCACCGTCTTTGCCAGATAACGGCGGACATGAGCTATAAATGGTAGGGAGTGAGGGCGTTATTCCGGGACATAGTCAGGATCGAGAAGAATCAGCTGTTTGCGAAACAGCTGATTAGTAAACTATTCTTACATAGAAGTGTTGCCGTGGATACATCTTGCTGGGAGTTAATGGAGTTTGATAAGTTCGTGCGTAGGTGTGGTAAATCAGTATTCTTGGGCTTTATGAAGATAACGGCTTAGCAGATTGTTAACCAGCGACAAGTCCGTAAGATTGTCATTATATCTATCTTAAGTACTTACTTCTGTTATGATTATCATTATACTTGCTTGATGTTTGATTAATTCACTTAGAAGTGCGGTTTTAAGTCTGTTTTGATTACTATCATTATTTTATTGTGTGTCTTATCTAACTCATTTATTTACTTCGATGTATTGATTTCACTTCTATGCCAGTCTTAATCAATAATGTGCTATCATTATGGTAAATATTTATATTTATATGATTTTTGATTCATGTAAGGGACGTTGAATGTTTGTTAGCTTTATTCTTATCCAGATTCATGACTATTCTATAATCAATTATATAAACGTGAGTTTGAAGTGTCTAGTTGTTTGTAAAGTATTTCCTATGGGTGTCAAGAACTCAAACAATTCATTGATTGTTGTTCACATGAGCGTTAACATTGTAATATTGTCATGCTATATCAATAATTTTGAAGTTAATTAACTGTTTAATTTTACCAAGAATGAACTCAGTGCTTGAAGTGCACCAGTTGATAACATATATATATAACCATATTAAAATTAGTTGATAATTACTTTAAGTTCCTCTTAAGCCAATTAGAATAATTAAATACTTATGAATGGGATACCAGAGTTCTTGTATATTAAAGTTTAATATATTACATTTATAGAATAGCGGCTAAAAAAGTTGTTGTTAGTATTACCATCATTATTATTATACTTGCCATCATTAATATTAGAGAGAGGGTACACTATATAAAATTCGAGATAGGAAGAAGAGAGATTAAAAAATAACAAGAGATAGAATGAGAAGAGAGAGACAGACAGGCAGACAAACGTACAGAAAACAGACAGATAGGTAGATTAATTAGTTTGATAGGCAAACAAAAATAGAAAGGGAAAGAGAGAGAAAAAAAGACCATTGATGAAAAAGAAAAACATGATGAATGAAAGTACTCACACCAATTGATAATTGAATTACGACTTTCAACAAAAATAATATGAATAAAAGCGACCAATTTTCTTTTTGAACGTCAATCGCATCAAATGCCTTCCATTAGAATAATCAGAATTTGCAACATCAAAGACTTGCCGAAGTTATATTGCTTATCATCTCAAGCTCGATTCATGAACTTCTTTTATCCTGCTATAAAATGTTGCTGTTATTGCTAATTAGGGTTATTATTCCTGTGATTATCATTGCAGCTTTTTATCAATAACTTGATTACTGCTATCATAACCGCTATTGCTATTGTTACAATTACTGATAATGTTGTAGTCATTGTTATTGTCACCACTTATTGTTATCCTTTTTATGATCATTATTATTATCATTATCCTTATTAATCATCATTATTGTTTTTATTACCATTGTTAATATTATAATTATTGTTATGATTATTATTACTATTATTATTATTGTTGTTATTGTCATTTTATTATCATAATCATCATTTATTATGACTATTCATTATTATTATTATCATCATCATCATCATTATCATTATTATTAATATGGTTATTATAATCATTATTATTGTTATTGTCATTTTATTATTATTATCATCACTGTTATCATCATTATTACTATAATGATCATCATCACAATAATTGTTATTGCTGTTGTTATTATTATCATTATTATTATCATTATCACCATTGTTATTATCATCATCATCATCATCGTCACCATCATCATTATTATATTTATCATCATTTATTATTATCACAATGATTATTGTTTTCTTTTCCATTCCAACTTCTTCGAATGCCGTATTAGAGAAAGGCCCATTTAACGACTATTTAATTGATCGTGGTTCTACGAGATATAATACGGACGCAGTTTCCCGTTGCCTTCCTCCGGCCGGTTGAATTGTTATCTCCTCATCTCTTACAATTTGATCTCGTTCCTGCGGCGTAGTCACTCCGCCGTCTACGCTGTCTTGGCGCCGCGTTCCTGTCGCCCTCCACTCGTTCCCTGAGTAGGAGTCACGACTGGGTTGTATCCCCTTTGATATTCTGATGCCTACGGCTTTGGGGCATAGGCATGGCCGGGGTTGAACGTCTTACCAAGAGCATCATTATTAATCTTGTATATATTACTACCATTACAATTATTATCGTGATTGATATTACTACCAATGCCATTATGATCATTGCTATATCTGAAATGATTTCACATCTTCCTTTGATAGAAGGATAGATCGACATAGATAGACAGAGAGAGAGATAAAGAGAGTTAGCAACAGGAACAGGATAGAGATTGAGATAGATAAACAGGAAGGTAGATAAGTGGATGTGTGCGTGATACATGAACTAATGGTATGAATCAAAACACACAAATTCACAAACGGCAATAATATCTATAATGACAAAAATTATAAGACAATATATAATCAATTATCAAATCTCGGACAAAAATAATTGAATCAATACATTGTAGTTTATTCCACACTGTCAAAGAAATATCCTTTGGTGTCATTTCATCTTGATAAAGTAGAAGATACTATTTCCTATTATCGATGTATAGGCTGTCAATGATAACTAAATTAATGTATCTGTTTGTGACGATGAATGTTTCCTTGCTCGCCACCTTTGAGATAGACAAATAGATGAACACGTAGTACACGAGAAAGAAAGAGAGAGAGAGAGAGAGAGAGAGAGAGAGAGAGAGAGAGAGAGAGAGAGAGAGAGAGAGAGAGAGAGAGAGAGAGAGAGAGAGAGAGAGAGTAAGTGAGAGAGAGAAAAAGAGAGAGGGAGAGCTGCCGAAGACTAATTTCTCCAACAAAAACACATTTTGCAACAGAAATTCGTCTCTAAGAGAAAAAGAGTCAGCTGTAAGTAGAAACCAGACGCGCCCCAATACTCTTGATCAACGCAGCAAATAAGCAGTAAGCAATGATGGCGGCGAGTCAACTGCGCAAGTTCTTCCGAAATGAAGTAACTTTCAGCATCCTTGGCAACGCAGATGGTTGATTGGGGGGGAGGGGGGTTATTGACTCTCTCTCTCTCTCTCTCTCTCTCTTTCTCTCCTACTACCTCTCTGTCTATCTTTGTCTCTGTCTCTCGCGTGTGCGTGCGTGCGTGCGTGAGCGTGTTTCTCACTCCCTCTCTCTGCATATATATATATATATATATATATATATATATATATATATATATATATATATATATATATATATATATATATATGATGTGGTATCTGGCAATGAGTAAGAGTGGAGTCGTTCTTTTGATCAGTGTTATTAAGTGCTAAAATTACGTGTCCAAAGTGATCTGTGATAGTGCTACACAGGAGAGAAAAAAATCGTGAATGTATAGAGCATATAATCCAACCAAAATAGAAATAATAATTCATCTGATAACCTCACAAGTTTATAAAATGTATTATCGGACCATACGTACGCGGACTTTTTTAAACTAACAAGAGTGCCAGAAAGTGCCAACTAGGAATACTAGGTTTCATTACAGTGTTAGAGAAGTTCATAAGTTCATTGAAAGTGCCTCAATATTCAAAATCAATGAAAAGAAAATAATAATAATAATCTCCCCCCATGAAAAGTATACCAAATTACGAAAGCATTAGGAAATGATAAGCAACACCTGTGCCACAGGTCGCCGAGTAACAGTGCCAACCGCGCGGGCATTACAGTTTCCACTCAAATAGATTTGCTAAGCAACAGTCAACGGCCAGTATGTAAGTACAGTACATCACAAAATCAGGTAAGTTAAAAATGGTTCCCATAAAGCGTAAAGTATCATCTGACATTCGACAGAAGAAAAGCCTGATCAATCAAGTAATAATAAAGCATAATTCAAGCTTTGGCACCTCAGATGAGCGCCAGACGCCGACCCCATGACCTGCGGTCAGCCGAGGCCGCACCCCGTTAGGCTTAACAACAGCTAAGGAATGCGACGCCGCTCCGAAAAATTGCCAGATACAAAATCACCCTTATAACTCCCTTTATCCCAAACCCCATCCTTACCCCCTCCAATACCATCCTAAATCCTCCCACACCACCCGCATCCTTCCCTCAATTCCTCTGCTGCAACACTACAATTTAAGGACATTATAATGCATGGGCTCATTATAATGGAGTGCATGTGTGCGCCTATGCAGACTGTTCATACGTTCGTGCGCGAGTATGAGCGCGTAGGCACGAAAGTGCGCAGGTGCATATATGCGCATGTACATGCGTATACATGTGTACATGTTCATATGAGTGTAGGCGAATTTAAATTCATGTGCGGATACATGGGTATGTATGCTGCTGTTGTCTACGTAAGGCTATAAGGTTCCATATAGCTTGGTGATAGAGTACATTATATATGGGTATGTTCCGTGCTTATACATGAGGGTATACATGGGTTTAAAGGCGTAAATATGCAAATTTGCACATATGGTGTATATATTCATGCATGAATGTGTACATTTACATGTGTATATAAGCATGTATATATGTGTATGTGTATATAGGTATGTATAATGTGCGTGTTTATGTGTATGCGTGGGTGAATGTATAGGTAGACATATGTAGGTATTTATATGTGTATACGTAAAGGTATACGTATATAGGTGTGGGCAGGATGTAGGAAGGTGGATAAATAATTAAGTATATGTATGTATGTAAGTACGTATGTATGTACGTAGAGGTAGTTATATGTAAAGCAAGTGCAGATATATACACATATGTAAAGGGGGGGGGGGGGCACTAGTGTATGCTGCAAATGTATGTGCTCATATACGGATGCGTGAGCACATGCAGGGATAGATACATGCATATGTATAATGATAGGTAGGTTTGCGAGATATGCAAAAAGGGGTTTACATATACACGGGTGAGTATACACTCATGTATACTCACTCACTTATCAATAACATATAACAAGCGCATAAACGGACAGGCGATGTGAACATATGACTAGGTCAGACTATGATGGACATGTATGTAGTTATTTATAACGTAGGAATAAGTATCCATATCCATAAGCATAGATACAAGAATAAATGTGTATGCTTGCATATGCATATGCGTGGGAATGAGCATATGCGTAGTACTTAGAGCATGTGCGGGAATGAATACGTCTGCATCAGGTGCACATACGCACAAATGAAGTTAATAAATAAAATAAAATCAAACATATATGCACTTCTGATAATTAAGCCCAGCTCACGGGAGTAGTGAGCAGGCCGTGCATTGCCGCTCCTAAGTCCACTCCAGGTAGGACCAAACCTGCTGGGGGGGACTTATCAATGGCATTCCGGCTAAATTACTCCCCTCCCACCAAGATACACCTAAGCCAGTAGGTGGGAGGTAAATCGGCTGTCCACCTCCCAAGCATGAGACAAAATATTCAGGAACGGCCCCCATTCCCCGGAGGTGAAGGAGCCCCTGGTTACGGCGGCGATCAGGATCGCTCCGGAGCAGGGGGTGCTAAAAATATCCGGGTAAAGACAGGCCGCCCAACGTTGATGAACCTTTGCACATACAATATAAGGACCATGAGAACTGAATCCGACTTACTAGCTTTACTAGAGGAACTCTCTTCCATTAAATGGGATGTAGTAGGACTCTGCGAAGTTAGAAGACTAGGTGAAGAGCAGAAGTTATTAAATGAGGGACACGTGCTCTATTGGAGAGGAAAACCTCTGGGTAGCAAACAGGAATTAGGGGTAGGATTCTTAATACACAAACGCTTAGAAAAGAACATTGTAGAATTCTATAGTGTCAGCGAAAGAGTGGCTTCTGTAACAATAAAACTAAACACTAGGTACAACCTAAAAATTATTCAAGTCTATGCTCCAACCTGCAGCCACAGTGATGAAGAAATAGAGAGCGTCTATGAAGATGTTCACTTAGCCAGCGAGAGAACAAAAACCCATTTCACAATAATTATGGGGGATTTTAATGCCAAAATAGGTAAAAAGACAGAGGGCGAAACCGCAGTAGGGAACCATGGAATAGGCACTAGGAACGAGAGGGGACAAATGCTAGTCGAATTTGCGGAGGCTCGATCACTCAGTATCATGAATACATTCTTCGAAAAAAGACTAGAACGGAAGTGGACATGGAAGTCGCCTTCTGACGTCAAAAACGAAATTGACTTCATAATTTCAAATAGGCGCGATATAATAAAAAATGTAGAGGTTATAAATAAAGTAAATGTAGGCAGCGACCATAGAATGGTGAGAGGCGAAATTAAAATACATCTCAGAAGGGAAAGGAACAAACTAATGAGTAAACCACAGCCAAACTTGGCTAACTTGAGGACCAGAGCAACAGAATTTAGCCTAAACATCCAAAACAGATATTCACTCCTCCGCGACGAAGATCTCAACATCGACCAAATCAATAAACAGTTCAATGACATAATAAAAGAAGCTGCACTTGAAGTAGGCGGAAAGAACGACAATCGAAGCTCCAGCAAGCTCTCGGTAGAAACTAAACAGCTTATGCAAAAACGTAGAGACATGAAAGTATCGTCAAATAGGGACAAGATAGAATTGGTTGAACTAACAAAGACCATAAATAAAAAGAAGAGGGAAGATGTACGAAAATTCAATACTCAAATAATAAATGAAGCAGTGATTTCAGGTACCAGCATGAAAGCAGCTAAAAGAAGACTAGGAATAGGGAGAAATCAAATGTATGCAATTAAGAAACCAGACGGAGAAGTAACACATAACAAGAATGAAATCATCAAAGTAGTGGAAGACTTTTACAGGGATCTATACAACTCAAACGAACAGCCACAAATAGAAGCAAACGCGGTAACTAGCGACGTACCTAATATCACAAAAGAAGAAATAAAAAGAGCACTTAAAGGCATGAAGAGAGGGAAAACACCAGGCGAAGACGGAATTAGTATAGACCTCATATTAGATGCAGGAGACATCGCAACAGTGAAACTAGCCAATCTTTTTAACAAATGTCTTCTCAGCGGAAAAACTCCGAAAGCCTGGAAAAATGCAACAAATATCTTGTTACACAAAAAAGGCGATAAAAAGGATTTAAAAAATTACCGACCCATAAGCCTCCTTTCGGTTACTTACAAACTGTTCACGAAAGTCATTACAGCTCGCATCTCTAACAGTCTGGATTCCAGCCAGCCTAGAGAACAGGCAGGCTTCCGCAGCGGATTCTCAACAACAGATCACATCCACACGCTCACCCAAATAAGAGAAAAAGTAAACGAATATAGGAAACCCCTGTGTATGGCATTCATCGATTATGAAAAGGCATTTGACTCTGTACAAATACCAGCAGTATTAGGTGCTATTCAACAACAGGGAGT
>NC_091557.1:27588685-27591185 GCF_042767895.1 Penaeus vannamei
AAAATGAAACGGAAGGAGCAGCAATGCCTGATGGTACATGCAAGTAAGACTGAAAATCTGATTCTGAAGTTCAGCGCCAACAAAACATAAGCAGCGACATCAGAATGCAGTAGCGTGCCAATGCGATAAACTTTAAAATGCTCTACAAAATCATTCACGTAAATCTGAAGGAACCGGATTATCGATGGTCGGAATTTTGAATGTCAATCTGTATTTGTTTTGTTTTCGATAGCGCGATACTTAATTAATGTTGCTCTTAGTCCCTCTTTTTCCTTTGCTCTCACCACTTCAAATCCGTCAGCAGCCTCTTTGATGTGCCACATACTGAGGACTTACTTCTCACTTGGCGATCGTTTGTGTAGATGCTCAAATAGTCTTGGAGGATTATATATATATATATATATATATATATATATATATATATATATATATATATATATATATATATATATATATATATCTGATATGATTGTATATATATATATATATATATATATATATATATATATATATATATATATATATATATATATATATATATATATATATATATATATATATATATATATATATACATATGTATATATATATATATATATATAGTTATATATATTTTTTTTTAATATATAAATATATATATATATATATATACATTTAATATATATATATATATATATGTAATATATAAAAAGATATCTAACTATAATATATATATATATATATATATATATATATATATATATATATATACACATACATACATATACATATACATACATATATATATGTGTGTGTGTGTGTGTGTGCTATGAATAACTGAAAAAGTTGTTTCAACAGAGAATTAAAACATATTTTTTGCTACAAAACAAATTTAATGGCACATTACGTCTTTCTAAGATCAGGCCAGAATGTTGTATGATCACATTCTTTCCATATAACAACGATACAACGAAACAAAAGGTATAACCATACAAAGTGACCATACAGAAAAAATGATAAAACCCGCCGGATATAACCAAACCGACGAATCAGCAATGAAATAAATGTATTCACTGCGTTTCGATATTCGAGAATCCAAAGAAAATTTTGTATGTGCCAGGAAGAAAGAAAGAGAACCCTCCGTCGCCCGCTGTTTGATGTACTGCTAATAAGATACACATAAACATTCCATGGGTGCCTGAGGGGCGGGGGCGGGGGGGGGGGGGGTGTCCCGGCCACGGTGATCTCTTTGCTCGAAGCTCTTGATAAATGGGGGGAATTGGTGCTCTAAGAGTCGCTCCTTTTTGGTGGAGTTTATTCCTTTTTTTTCTTCTTCTTAACACACACACACACACATACACACACACACACACACACACACACACACACACACACACACAGGCCCTTATTCAGAGTAGGTTAAATTAGGTTAGGTTAATAAAAAACACTTGTGAAATTATGTAGAAAAACATAGAGATAAAAATATATAAAAAAAACTTTTCCAGCCCAAATGTATACAATACAATGACTGCATTTTATCGTCATTATTTCTTAACCGGACCCGTGAAAGGGCAGCCACACCAGCCCTGTCTACCCCGGAATCCCCATAAACACCGAGATGCTTTTCCTGCCCCGACGTCCGCCGAGATGGAATTCCCGGCCGTCGCAACGCGGAGCGAAAAGCGACCTTAACGAAACCAGAGTGCGACCAAAGCTGTCATAGACGTTGCCAGATATGCGTCTTGTACAAGTGAAAATGGCGCTAATAGCTTATGGAAGTTTAATCCGAATCCACAGTAATCGAATCGAAGCCGCAAAACACACAAGCCAGCTGTACAAATCAGAGTGATTATTAGTAAATTTGCTGTTTTACGTGGAAGAGCTTGTATCTATGGAATGATAATTGGCAATCACCAACTTTAGTTTTCATGTCACACGGTAATGTTGATAAAGAGGCGTTTGCTACAGGAGAAAAAAAAATGCACCTAATTGGCAAATTACCGCATACCTTGTGAATTCGATGATGGAGCCTAGACTAAAGGGATTAAGAAGTCCGTAACTTATTATTATTATTATTATTATTTTTACATCATCTGTGCTTCAGTTGAATTTGGAAATCTATTACTTGCATTATCATTATTGTTGCTATTACCATCATCATTATTTATGTAATTAATATCATTCCTATGGAAAACAAACAACAGTGGTATTCTAGTATTCATGGAGCTTTATTCAAAGGATCCCTTGCTGTGTATCAAAATGTACACAAATTTGAATATATTACTCTGCCCCTGACTCAACTTGGACAGTGTTGATATTGAAAAATAACCTTAAACAATATTTTGCGAGTTGAACGATAAAAGTAAGGCGCATAAAGGAATTCAAATGACTCTATTGTGCCTAAAAATAAACGTTTTGTCTCTTTGCATAATCGTATACAATTTTCACGTGTTTCATTACAAAATTTATTCAAATACCCCTTAAGTAAAGTTGACATACAAACGTATTCGTAAAATTATTC
>NC_091557.1:27596185-27608685 GCF_042767895.1 Penaeus vannamei
AGGGGCGTCTCCTTAGGGTGTAGTGAGAGGAGCTAGGAGGGGGAGCTAGGAGGGGCGTCTCCTTAGGTTGTAGTGAGAGGAGCTAGCAGGGGCGTCTCCTTAGGGTGTAGTGAGAGGAGCTAGGAGGGGCGTCTCCTTAGGTTGTAGTGAGAGGAGCTAGGAGGGGCGTCTGCTTAGGGTGTAGTGAGAGGAGCTAGGATGGGCGTCTCCTTAGGGTGTAGTGAGAGGAGCTAGGAGGGGCGTCTCCTTAGGTTGTAGTGAGAGGAGCTTGCAGGGGCGCCTGCTTAGGGTGTAGTGAGAGGAGCAAGGAGGGGCGTCTCCTTAGGGTGTAGTGAGAGGAGCTAGGAGGGGCGTCTCCTTAGGGTGTAGTGAGAGGAGCTAGGAGGGGCGTCTCCTTAGGGTGTAGTGAGAGGAGCTATGAGGGGCGTCTCCTTAGGTTGTAGTGAGAGGAGCTAGGAGGGGCGTCTCCTTTGGGTGTAGTGAGAGGAGCTAGGAGGGGCGTCTCCTTAGGGTGTAGTGAGAGGAGCTAGCAGGGGCGTCTCCTTAGGTTGTAGTGAGAGGAGCTTGCAGGGGCGCCTGCTTAGGTTGTAGTGAGAGGAGCTAGCAGGGGCGTCTCCTTAGAGTGTAGTGAGAGGAGCTAGGAGGGGCGTCTCCTTAGGGTGTAGTGAGAAGAGCTAGCAGGGGCGTCTCCTTAGAGTGTAGTGAGAGGAGCTAGCAGGGGCGTCTCCTTAGGGCGTAGTGAGAGGAGCTAGTAGGGGCGTCTCCTTAGGGTGTAGTGAGAGGAGCTAGTAGGGGCGTCTCCTTAGGGTGTAGTGAGAGGAGCTAGCAGCGGCGTCTCCTTAGGGCGTAGTGAGAGGAGCTAGCAGGGGCGTCTCCTTAGGTTGTAGTGAAAGGAGCTAGCAGGGGCGTCTCCTTAGGTTGTAGTGAGAGGAGCTAGCAGGGGCGTCTCCTTAGGTTGTAGTGAAAGGAGCTAGGGGGGGCGTCTCCTTAGGTTGTAGTGAGAGGAGCTAGCAGGGGCGTCTCCTTAGGTTGTAGTGAGAGGAGCTAGCAGGGACGTCTCCTTAGGTTGTAGTGAAAGGAGCTAGCAGGGGCGTCTCCTTAGGTTGTAGTGAGAGGAGCTAGCAGGGGCGTCTCCTTAGGTTGTAGTGAAAGGAGCTAGGAGGGGCGTCTCCTTAGGGTGTAGTGAGAGGAGCTAGAAGGGGCGTCTCCTTAGGGTGTAGTGAGAGGAGCTAGCAGGGGCGTCTCCTTAGGTTGTAGTGAAAGGAGCTAGGAGGGGCGTCTCCTTAGGTTGTAGTGAAAGGAGCTAGCAGGGGCGTCTCCTTAGGTTGTAGTGAGAGGAGCTAGCAGGGGCGTCTCCTTAGGTTGTAGTGAGAGGAGCCAGGAGGAGCGTCTCCTTAGGTTGTAGTGAGAGGAGCTAGCAGGGGCGTCTCCTTAGGGTGTAGTGAGAGGAGCTAGGAGGGCCGTCTCCTTAGGGTGTAGTGAGAGGAGCTAAGAGGGGCGTCTCCTTAGGGTGTAGTGAGAGGAGCTATGAGGGGCGTCTCCTTAGGGTGTAGTGAGAGGAGCTACGAGGGGCGTCTCCTTAGGGTGTAGTGAGAGGAGGTGGGAGGGGCGTCTCCTTAGGGTGTAGTGAGAGGAGCTAGGAGGGGCGTCTCCTTAGGGTGTAGTGAGAGGAGCTAGGAGGGGCGTCTCCTTAGGGTGTAGTGAGAGGAGCTAGGAGGGGCGTCTCCTTAGGGTGTAGTGAGAGGAGCTAGGAGGGGCGTCTCCTTAGGGTGTAGTGAGAGGAGCTAGGAGGGGCGTCTCCTTAGGGTGTAGTGAGAGGAGCTAGCAGGGGCGTCTCCTTAGGGTGTAGTGAGAGGAGCTAGGAGGGGCGTCTCCTTAGGGTGTAGTGAGAGGAGCTAGCAGGGGCGTCTCCTTAGGGTGTAGTGAGAGGAGCTAGGAGGGGCGTCTCCTTAGGGTGTAGTGAGAGGAGCTAGCAGGGGCGTCTCCTTAGGTTGTAGTGAGAGCAGCTAGCAGGGGCGTCTCCTTAGGTTGTAGTGAGAGGAGCTCGGAGGGGCGTCTCCTTAGGTTGTAGTGAGAGGAGCTCGGAGGGGCGTCTCCTTAGGTTGTAGTGAGAGGAGCTAGGAGGGGCGTCTCCTTAGGGTGTAGTGAGAGGAGCTAGCAGGGGCGTCTCCTTAGGGTGTAGTGAGAGGAGCTAGGAGGGGGGTCTCCTTACGGTGTAGTGAGAGGAGCTCGGAGGGGCGTCTCCTTAGGGTGTAGTGAGAGGAGCTAGCAGGGGCGTCTCCTTAGGGTGTAGTGAGAGGAGCTAGCAGCGGCGTCTCCTTAGGGCGTAGTGAGAGGAGCTAGGAGGGGCGTCTCCTTAGGGCGTAGTGAGAGGAGCTCGGAGGGGCGTCTCCTTAGGGTGTAGTGAGAGGAGCTCGGAGGGGCGTCTCCTTAGGGCGTAGTGAGAGGAGCTAGCAGGGGCGTCTCCTTAGGGCGTAGTGAGAGGAGCTAGCAGCGGCGTCTCCTTAGGGCGTAGTGAGAGGAGCTCGGAGGGGCGTCTCCTTAGGGTGTAGTGAGAGGAGCTTGCAGGGGCGTCTCCTTAGGTTGTGGTGAGAGGAGCTAGGATGGGCGTCTCCTTAGGGTGTAGTGAGAGGAGCTTGCAGGTGCGTCTCCTTAGGGTGTAGTGAGAGGAGCTAGCAGGGGCGTCTCCTTAGGTTGTAGTGAGAGGAGCTATGAGGGGCGTCTCCTTAGGTTGTAGTGAGAGCAGCTAGCAGGGGCGTCTCCTTAGGGTGTAGTGAGAGGAGCTCGGAGGTGCGTCTCCTTAGGGTGTAGTGAGAGGAGCTAGCAGCGGCGTCTCCTTAGGGCGTAGTGAGAGGAGCTAGGAGGGGCAGCTCCTTAGGGTGTGGTGAGAGGAGCTAGCAGCGGCGTCTCCTTAGGGCGTAGTGAGAGGAGCTCGGAGGGGCGTCACCTTAGGGTGTAGTGAGAGGAGCTAGGAGGGGCGTCTCCTTAGGGCGTAGTGAGAGGAGCTAGCAGGGGCGTCTCCTTAGGGTGTAGTGAGAGGAGCTAGTAGGGGCGTCTCCTTAGGGTGTAGTGAGAGGAGCTAGCAGCGGCGTCTCCTTAGGGCGTAGTGAGAGGAGCTAGCAGGGGCGTCTACTTAGGGCGTAGTGAGAGGAGCTAGCAGGGGCGTCTCCTTAGGTTGTAGTGAGAGGAGCTAGCAGGGGCGTCTCCTTAGGGTGTAGTGCGAGGAGCTAGGGGGGGCGTCTCCTTAGGTTGTAGTGAGAGGAGCTCGGAGGGGCGTCTCCTTAGGTTGTAGTGAGAGGAGCCAGGAGGGGCGTCTCCTTAGGTTGTAGTGAGAGGAGCTAGCAGGGGCGTCTCCTTAGGGTGTAGTGCGAGGAGCTAGGAGGGGCGTCTCCTTAGGTTGTAGTGAGAGGAGCTAGGAGGGGCGTCTCCTTAGGTTGTAGTGAGAGGAGCTAGGAGGGGCGTCATCCTTAGGGTGTAGTGAGAGGAGCTAGCAGGGGCGTCTCCTTAGGTTGTAGTGAGAGGAGCTCGGAGGGGCGTCTACTTAGGGCGTAGTGAGAGGAGCTCGGAGGGGCGTCTCCTTAGGGTGTAATGAGAGGAGCTAGGAGGGGCGTCTCCTTAGGGCGTAGTGAGAGGAGCTCGGAGGGGCGTCTACTTAGGGCGTAGTGAGAGGAGCTAGCAGGGGCGTCTCCTTAGGGTGTAGTGAGAGGAGCTAGGAGGGGCGTCTACTTAGGTTGTAGTGAGAGGAGCTAGTAGGGGCGTCTCCTTAGGGTGTAGTGAGAGGAGCTAGCAGGAGCGTCTCCTTAGGGTGTAGTGAGAGGAGCTAGGAGGGGCGTCTCCTTAGGTTGTAGTGAGAGGAGCTAGCAGCGGCGTCTCCTTAGGGCGTAGTGAGAGGAGCTAGGAGGGGCGTCTACTTAGGGCGTAGTGAGAGGAGCTAGCAGGGGCGTCTCCTTAGGATGTAGTGAGAGGAGCTAGGAGGGGCGTCATCCTTAGGGTGTAGTGAGAGGAGTTAGGAGGGGCGTCATCCTTAGGGTGTAGTGGGATGAGCTAGGAGGGGCGTCATCCTTGAAGTGTAGTGAAAGGAACTAGGAGGGGCGACATCCTTAGGGTGTAGTGCGAGAAGGTGAGAAGGGTGGCAGGAAAAGGGGGGGTCATCCTTAAGAAATGAGAGGGTAGAACAGGTAAGGTTCATCCCTAAAGGGCATATGTGAAGTAATTATCGTGCATTGTTTTTTCTTTGAATATTGTTTAATAATGTATGCTTAGCTTATTCATGCAAAAAAAAAAAAAAAAAAAAAAATCGGAGACCCTCTGGTATCCCCCAAAAAATCCCATAGCAACGCCCTTAGAAACGAAGATGCAAAACCCGACGGTCTTCGGCAATCCCCGGTTGTGACGTCATTCCCAGAACCAGGGAGAATCTTGTTGAATAACGTGATACACACAGTGCACCCGCGAGTCAAGGATATCATGGAAATGTCACAGTTTCAAGCTATTAAAGTTTGTAACAAAGGATGCCGCGGCGTTATGTAGCAATTCATTGTTCCCATTCATGTCACCAGCTATTTGAATTGCCAAAAGACTGCGACAGAGCAAGGAAGTGGACACGTTTTGTGCATGCCAAGCGGAGCAACTTTCAGCTTGTGTCAACCAGCGTACTTTGACTGAAACACTTCGAGCCCGATTGCTTTGCAAACAGAATGGCTTACGACATGGGATTTGCAAAACGGTAGGCCATTTCCAATTTATACTTGTCATGATCACAACAATGCAAGACAAACTCTGAAAGCGCGCTTTTGCTTGGCGTGGGTACGACACATTGTCCGAGTGCATTGCAAGTGTGCATGTATTACTACAGAGGTAGAGTAGGTACACCCCAAAAAACACAACACAAATAAATACCGATGCCCCTCCACTCGCGAATGGATGTAGGCCTGCGCCACGGGTGCAGACAAGAGATAGCTCAGCCTGCAGATATTTTGTACCATACAGAAGCGGGATCACACGTTCGACTACAATAAATAATTTAGAAAATTACCATTCATTCAATCTCTTCGGGTCTCGACGCCACTCCATGTCTGGCTGGTTTGGCACAACTTCCACGACATCCGCAGCGTCGGGCTCGTGCATGTACGGTCCAACAACCATCAACCCTTGATATTCCTCTTCTTCCAACTCTTCGAAGACATAGGCACCCTCTGAAGAAGTTGTACCAATGTTCTCGTCGGAATAATCCGATGAAACTTCACTGATTTCACTGCCGCTGTAGTCTTGTTGTGAGTCCGCCATGTACAATGTATTGAATGCAGAGAATGCTGTGATCGCGTTCTGGAATTGACGTCACACATCCGGGTTCCGGATTTTCGCGGGAAAATATAACTTGACTTCGGAAAATCGAAATAAATCAATTTTGGGGAATTATTTTCAGATTTCCTTTTTTACTCATATTAGAGAGATGGTTTGCGAGCTAATTCTCCCTTTTTTAAATTTTCAGTTGTTACTTCACATATGCCCTTTAAGGAGTGGAAGGAAATGACTGGAGTTGCCCTATAGGGACAAAAGGGCAGTCGAGAGGGAAGTCGCCTGGTCGGGGCGGGTGTCCTTAAGGGGGAAAGAAGGGAAGGGAAGAGTAGGTAAAAGGGGCATCGTTGAAAAGCAAGAGAAAAGAACGGATGAAATACGTTGGGGAAAGGGGAAGAGGAGATTCCGGCCTAAAAAGAGGGAGGGAAGGAAGGAGTGATTTCCTTAATAAGAATGAGGAAGGAGGGTCATCCTTAAGGAGAAGGAAGGGAGGGGAAGGTCGTCCTTTAGAGGGATGGGAGAGAAGAGGCTCATCCTTAAGGAGAAGGAAGGAAGGAGGGACATCCTTAAGGAAAATGAAGGAAGGAAGGAGGGACATCCTTAAGGAAAATGAAGGAAGGAAGGAAAGAGATTCGTACTTACGAAGAAGGAAGGACGGAGGCACGACCCTCAGAGAGGAGCGTTCATCCCCTGAGAGCGAGGGGAGAGAAGCATCGAGGTCATACTTAAGTAAAGGGAAGGGAGGAAGGAGAGTCATCCCTAAGGAGAAGGAGGGAAAGGGGGCGAAGGGGAGGAAGAGGAGGAGAAGGGAAGGGATTCGCCCTCAGAGAAAACTCATATCAAAGTATTAGTCGGTGTTTAGGGAGGCGTGAAAGGATCAAGTTTATGACGCGTTCGGCCGAGCCATGACGTCTGAGCGAACGGGAGAGTGTTATAAGGGCGAGGGAGGAGTCGGGGCGCGCGTAGGGTTGGATGCTCTTTGGATTCGACTTGGATTGATATCTATATGTTCTCGATTTGGTGATTATACTTGCGTTTATGTGCTGTCGTTGTTGCTGTCTGTGTGTGTGCGTGGTATGTTATATTTGATTGCAAGTTTTACACATCAGCTTGCGAGTTCTTTGTTTATGGGTAAGATGAATATGACTTTACAGTTAAAAAAGAAAGAAAAGAAAAAGAAAAAATATATATATATATATATATATATATATATATATATATATATATATATATATATATATATATATATATATATATATATATATATATATATATAATTTGAATCTCGTCCTATTTTGGCAAAGATGTATAGAAATATTTCTGCAGAAAAGACAAGACGTCCTCTGTAAGTAGCAAATGGTATTAATATATCAGAGAGAGAGAGGGAATAATGCCTGACAAAAAGCCATAGAAAGACACCCACACGGCTATGTAAAGACACAAAACCAAGAAACGGAAACAGAAATAAACACAAACCGGACGTTGCGACCACCTGCCTTAGACTCAAGTGATAAGAATTCGTGGTATAACAGAAATGAAAGAGCCTTCGTTAGCAGGAAAGACGAATGGGAAAATGGCCAATATTTAGAACTGATTTTGCCTAGCGAGTAGATGATAAATAGACAAACATATGAGGAGAATAAACTAAAGGCGAAAGGTAGAAAAAAAAACTATTCACACTTATTTGTTTTTATTTAATTCGATTACGTAAATACCATAGTTTTCTTTGTATTAACCAAAGAGGCCAAAATAAACTAAAGAAATTATAATAATCTTCATATTAAAAGAGCCGCACAAATAATACATCCACCTGTTATACATGATGAATAAATCCCTTTGTTTAGAGGAGATTATCTTACCTAATCATCATATTATCGAACAAATACAATAATACATCACATCAATATGCATGAGCGAGTCTCAGCTTTGTCTGTTTTGAACGAAGGCGCTTCGGGCGACGCGCTTCTGTGCACGGAGGGGCGCGTCAACTGATGCTGATGTGCTTGTGTATGTGTATTTATATAAATGTGTGTGTGTGTGTGTGTGTGTGTGTGTGTGTGTGTGTGTGTGTGTGTGTGTGTGTGTGTGTGTGTGTGTGTGTGTGTGTGTGTGTGTGTGTGTGTGTGTGTGTGTGTGTGTGTGTGTGTGTGTGTGTGTGTGTGTGTGTGTGTGTGTGTGTGTGTGTGTGTGTGTGTGTGTGTGTGTGTGTGTGTGTGTGTACATATACATAAATACATACGTGTGTGTGCGTGCGTGCATATAATTACGCAGTTATATACTGTAAGGCATTATTGTCAGTACACTGCGTATGCCCCCCACCCCCTTTAAATCGAAAGTGAAAGACAGTGTTGTTATAACACTACAACTTCACCATTACTGACCACAATATTAGTTAGATTTTTTTTTTTTTTTTTTTTTTTTTTTTTGAGCTTCTTGTATCTTCTTTGTGTGTGTTTTATATTCTTTTTCCAATCCTCATTAGTCAATCTTTACAATGTAAACACACGATATGACTTTATTAGCAATCTTTTTTATGACGAGGACAATGTAAAAAAAAAAAAAAAAAACGTGATCACAAATACTAATAACTCATCTCGAAGTATCATCACTGAAAGATTCTTCATTATGTTACTTTATATTGACAATTAATCGAATAAATAGATACTCAACATCGGAAAAATGACGACGTATATTTTGGTCAATAGTTACCGAGAAGGACAAGCCGCAGATCCAGCGAAGAGAGCGTGTAAGTTCATTTCTAAGTCGCGTGGTCTGAGCTGGGGAGTGAAGGGTGCACTTGCACATTAAAAAAACTTTATTCAGTACTTTCGCTGCCAATGTTATTTGTTCCTCCGTCACTAAAAGGGGTTGATTATTTTTTTCTTGTTATTTTCGTTATTGCTACTGTTGCTGTTGCTTCTGTTACTATTGTTACTGTTGCTATTTCTGTTATCCTTATTATTACTATTTTTATCATTGTAATTACCATTACTATTATTTCATTATTATTTTTATCATTTTTATTCTTATTCTCATCATAATTCTTATTATTTTATTGTTATTATTATCATCATTAACTGTTGTTGTTGTTGTTGTTGTTGCTTTTATTATATCTATTATCATTATCATCATTATCATCACTATTACTATTACCATTATTAAGATTATCAATAATATTACTATTAGTATTGTTGTTGCTGTTGTTATTATCATATTTGTTATTGCTGTTTTTTCAGCTAATGTTGTTACTTTCACCATAATTAACATGATCATTATCGTTATTATCAGTATCATTGATTGCCATCATTATTTTATATCATCATCATTATTACCATCATTAGTTATTGTTATTATTATTATTATTATTATTATTATTATTATTATTATTATTATTATTATTATTATCTTAACAGTATTTTTGTTATCATTATTGTTATCATTACCATTATCATTATTCTCATCATCATCCTCATCCTTAACCTCATTCTCATATTCATTCTAATTCCCATCATCATTATAATCATTACTATTAGAATTGTCTTCACAGCTGTTGCTGCTACTTTCATTGTCATTATCGTTTTTTATGATAATGATAACATCATGAAAATTTCGTTGTCATTATTGCTGTTGTCTTATTCTCGTTATGTTATGAATATTTTTGTTGTTATCAACTTTCTGTTCGTCTCATCGCTGAAATTATTACCATTATCATCGTCATTGGTATTATTGTTATTTCTTATTACTCTAGTTAATAGCTTTACTACTGTTGTTGGTGCAGTGTTTATTGTTCTTGTTATTATTAGTAGTACTTATTATCCTTATCATCATCATTTAAATTTCTAAGCTTCTAAGCCTCTCGTAGACAAACCATCAAATCTATTTTAAAAAGTAAAACGACCAAAAATCCCAGCTGTGTAACTGCATGTCATCTAATCTAGTAATGTTTGCATATTTGATATGTCACGAAGTGAATATACATGTCCACCTACTTGAATAAGTTAATATTTTGCTATCAACTGCGTTTGAAATGTTTATAAATGATATTGGCAAACAGATGAACACACTCGACCGAAAATTATGTTTTGTTATCACAAGTTGAAGTATTTTCCCGCTTTTTAATTGTATTCTGAATGTGACTGATCATCTCTTCATAAAAGGGGTTCGATTTTGAATATTTCTTGTGGTTGCTCTCCATTTTTTTTCAAATTCTCATCCTGAAAGTTGTTGAATATTCATAAGCAGTTTTATACCACTGGAATGCGTTAAATTACAGAAAGAACGAACTGGCAACTCACTGCGGACTTCCGGACTCTCCGATTCGGCGTTTCCCTTTCATTCTAATTGACAATTTATCTTACGTTTACATAAGTTTGATCTATTTTTTTGAACTCATGAACAATAAACAATACTTTTTTTTTCTCAAAAGACGACGTATGGGGATACTCCAGAGGTTAGGGAGAGTTGCCAGATTTTCCTTTCCTGGTGACGGATGACTAGAGACCATTCAGAAAATGTGACAAAAATGAAAATAGTAAACTACCTAAAAAAAGGTCCATTATATACGAATGAAACAATAATAACAAAGAAACGCATATTACTGACAATCTAAATATCTGTCCAACTGGCGGAGGTTTCTTTTCGTTTTTTAGCTAATGAAAAAAGTGATGTTTGTCTCTCTCTCTCTCTCTCTCTCTCTCTCTCTCTCTCTCTCTCTCTCTCTCTCTCTCTCTCTCTCTCTCTCTCTCTCTCTCTCTCTCTCTCTCTCTCTCTCTCTCTCTCTCTCGCATGAAATACAGACTGACATAATACCTGAAGCCGAATTGCATGGACATTGCACGATCATTGAATACCAAACTTTAACAAGTAAATCACATAGCTTGCGTTGAATAGTCTTGCCTAAACGATGGGTTCAATATATTGTGGACGGTTGGTGCATCCCAGTCTAGGTAGCGGGCTTTGAGTGTTAGTGTGTTTGTTTGTTTGTTTGTTTGTTTTTGTGTGTGTATTTTTGTTGGTGTTTGTTTCTTTGTGTGTGTGTGAATTTGCGTTTGTTTGTGTTTATTTGTTTGTTTGTTTTTGTGTGTGTGTTTGTGTCATCGTTCTCTCATCTAATCCATTCGCAATTGATGACAATATCGATAACAATTCCATCTACAATGTTGTTAATAATGATCACAATTGCAATTCTGATAACGATTAAAGGTTGGACATTCCTTGACATTATCCCATTCCCTCACTGTATATATTTCACCTGTAACAAAAAATGGCTTTCGCATCGTAGCCTTAGTGAAGAAAAACCCATATTTAATCCCAACATGTCCTAACTGATTATTTTATTTAGGTGCGTGTGCATATCAGATTCTTTGGTCAATTGCTGTTCTTTGCTGGTCGATAGATTTTTACCACGGTACTTCCGGGTTGCTGAGAATGTATATTTGATATTGTTTTTAATGATTTTGATTACGTTATAGTAGAGACAGAGAGATAGACAGATAAATAGACAGACAGAGAAACAGAGACAGCGATAGACACTTTTATATAGGCAGGTAAGCAGAAAAACGACAGACAGATACACAGACAGACAGACACGTTTATAAACAGACAGATATACAAACGGACAGGTAGAGAAACAGAGAGAGGGGAGGAGACAGAGAAGAGACGAGAAAGAAACTATAGATAAGTATGCGTGTGTGTTCATATGTGTGTGTGGATGTGTGTGTGGGTGTGGGTGTGTGTGTGGGGGGGGGGGGGTTAGTTTGTGCAGCCGTGCACGATTCGTGATTGTTTATTATTTGTGTGGGTGTAAATAGATTCATATTGCATTCCTGTCTGAAAATATACAATATATGTTGTTGAAATTTCGATGATGCATGTGTATATTTTGCATATATCTACGTCATTTGGCTAAATATAAATCTTAATAACCTCAGTACCGAATATTTTCACATAAATATGAGAGGTGAAGCTTATATGTGCTGAACTTAACAAATATACTAGTATATGCTTTAGTAACATGGAGTCTGCGCGAATGTACAGAGAGCAGATTTTCATTATACTGTAAAGTGAAAGCATTTGGATTCCATTCACTCATAAACCTGCATAAACTTTCTATATATTGAAAAATTGAGATTTTTTATTTCCCTCGCTTCAGTTTTGAATTTCAAATTACAATTTCTGTCATATTTTTTGATAACGGCAAAATTCAGTGAACCTCTTTGGGATAAGCTGCACTGATGAATAACAAGGAAGGGCTACTGTTCAGAAATTATCATGTGAAAGACAAGTTCAAATGAAATGAATTAAAAGAACGTAGTACGAAAGGGAGAAATAAATGAAAATGAAAGTAGTAGGGAAAAAATGGATAGTGAAAGAGAGAGAGAGAGAGAGAGAGAGAGAGAGAGAGAGAGAGAGAGAGAGCGAGAGCGAGAGCGAGAGAGAGAGAGAGAGAGAGAGAGAGAGAGAGAGAGAGAGAGAGAGAGAGAATGAAAGAAAGAAAGAGAGAGCGGGGGTGGGGGTAGACAGACATACAAAAATACAGGCAGGCAGATAGACTGAGATACAGAGAGATAAAGAATGAGACACGAAGGAATAAAGAGCGAAATGGAGAGAGAATGAAAGAAAACTCAAAGCTCAAGTCATCCCCCTGTCCCTGCCACTGTCATGTCACAGGCCCTCGCGTGACAACTCCCAATATGTATCTCGACCCTCCTCCCTCTCCTTCCCCGTCTCTCCTCCCTCTCCTTCTCCCCCGTTCCTTCTCCTTCTCCTTCTCCCCTGTTCTTTCTCCCTCTCCCTCCCCGTCCCTCCTCCCTCTCCTTCTCCCCCGTCCCTTCTCCTTACCCTCTTTCTCTCTTCTTTCTCCTCCTCCAATTCTCTCTTATCCTTTCCGTTTTCCCCTTTCCTCCCCTCTTCCTCTTTTTTCTCTCGCACACATTTTAGTTCTTCCTTTTCCTTTGCCCCTTCTTCGCTTTTAACCTATTCCCTCCACTCCTCCTTTCTTCCCTCTTTATTACCATTTCCATCCCATCTTCCCTCTCTTCACCTCCCTCCCCTCCCCTCTCCCTTCCTCCCCGCTCTCCCCTCCACCTCCTCTCACCTCACTTTCCCACGCAAACAGGATTAGACTTATACCCATTTAGATCAAATGCTATCAAGTCGTTATCTTCGTCCATATCATTATGTTATCAGTGTTGATATACCGT
>NC_091557.1:27626185-27633685 GCF_042767895.1 Penaeus vannamei
ACCAATTACCAGATTTTTTCGCATAGAAGAGTCAAACCGAATAGAAGATAATACACAAAAGATATCGACAGAGAAAAAAAGTAAAGGTAAAAAAAAGAAAAAAAGTTTTAACTGGATTTGCTCAGACAAAAAAATATATACGTAGTCACACACGAACTAAAAAATATCCCAATTCACAGTAACTGCATGTAGCGCTGTAGGAAAAACAAATTTATACGTGTTTTGTGTTTTCTTTTTTCCCTTTCCTTTCTTGTTCCTGCCCTTTTCTATAACTTATCCCTGCCTCTCTCTCTCTCTCTCCATACCCCTTGTCTATTCTCTCTTCCCTTCGCCCTAACTGAAAAAATGTCTTAATATATTCCCCAGAAGATAGGTAAAAAAAGTGATAAATATCAAGCTCCCTATACTGTCTCCACGCAAGGGGTGGGAGAGCGAGGAAGAGGTGGGGAAGAGGGAGGGGTGAAGTGAGGGGAAGGGACTGAGGGAGACGGGTGATGGGGTTGGAGAAGGAGGAGGAGGGTACGGAAAGATGAGGGTGGGGAGGAAGAGAGTTAAGGAGAAGGGGGGGGGTGAAGGGGAATGGGAAAAAGGAGGGGAAGCGAGGGAAAGAGGGAACGGAATGGGGGGGAGGGGGGGAAGGCGAGAGTGGCTGAGGGGAAGGGTCAAAGGAAGGGGAAACCTAGTGGGGAGGAGGAGGGGGGAGGGAAAGGGGGGTATCCGAGTGTCAGTGAGAGACCACAATCGTTCGCTTAACAATGACTATTTCTGTTTATGGGTCGTTAATCCATTTTGTTTTTGTTTTTTACGTGGTCAGCCTGTGCGAAGCGTCCGTGGCGAGAGCGAATACAGAAACAGAACTGGATTTATGTCACTTTTTTTTTTTTTCTTTTTTTTGTCGCTGTGTGATTTCCATTTTTTTCCTTCCTATTTTTTGTTTTGTTGTTACTGTGTGTTTAGTTTTTATGTTTTGTGCTATTCTTTTTCGTCTGCTTTATTCACTATTTGATATTTCTGGTTGGGTTGGAGGGGAGGAGGGAAGTATAAGCCAAGATGAACGGAGGAAAGGATGGTGTGGAAGGGAAAGGAAATTATGAAATGAACGGGAAGTGAGTGGGTATTTATGCGTGTGAGTGTGTGTCTGTGTGTGTGTGTGTCTGTGTGTGTATTAAAGAAAGAGTGAGACTGATTGACATAAATATTTCATAACTTTTGCCCGTCGACTCTGAAGTTAACTGGTAAATCAGGCCTCTTATCGAAAAAGAATGTAGCAAACGGCATTTATTATTAAACATAAATCACAGGAGAATTCATTGCATGGGAAAGTAAATTTATACTCTCATGACTGATCTTCAAAGGTATGGCATCAATTTAAAAAGTACAAAGGATTTAAAAATGATGATCAAAACGGCACCGAGAAGGCATTACTATGTAAAGAATAAGTTTTATTGGTGAACAACAACTTTTGCAAAGGTATTAAAAGTATAAAGTATATATTGCAGCAAAAACGAATAGTACTCGATTCAAGTTTTCACAAAGTTTTCCGTTTCGCTTCTATTATTTTTGTTTTGTTTTTATCCCGAAAAGCCGAATTCACAGAAACAGGCAGAATGAAAGTAATTAGATACAGGCAAAACATCGAAGCAAAATACATCCTACTTTACGAATGCCATTAAAAGTTCTAGATCCTTCGGCCTACAGGATGGGATTCCAATATTAAAGAAACCGAGCGGTGCGGCAGCGATGTGTCTTGCCTCTTTTAGGTACTGATAACAACACGTATATATCGTTGTGTGTGCGTCTGCGTGTGTGTCCTTCAGCTGATAACTATGGATACTTTTTTACCTATAATCTCCTTGTCTGGTATCAAATCCCATTGTATATTGCTACCTTTGTACAGCATAGAATAGTTTTAAGCTTGCGTGGTCCAAGGGTGAAGATAGATAGTTGTATAGATTAATTGATAGACACCTTTTTCTGTCAGATGAACATCCTACATATGGGATTTTTTTTCCTATCCTCAAACCAGAGTTCGTGTCCAAGCGGGTTACCTTTCTCTTACATTCTCATCGAACCAGGTTGTTTGACCTTGTTTTAAGACGTGATTTTTTTTTCTTACTTGCTTCAGGTCCAGCCGGATACAACCGCTAATAATATACTTCATTAATCTTTACGATGGACTATGATAGTGCGTTACGGGAGGAGAGTTAACGGTAGTAATAATGAAAATGACAATAATAAGCAAAAGAAACTAAATAAAATTTATTATGGTACAATGAGGTCGATGATAGTAACGAAGGTGATGATAACTATGATAATGGCGAAATTCATAATGATGATTTTGATAGTGGGGATGATGAAGAAGATGGAAATAATAATAATAATAATAATAATAATAATAATAATAATAATAATAATAATAATACAAATAATGATAATGATAATAATGAGGATGATGAGGATGATGATAATAATAATAACAATAATACGCAAAATAATAATGATAATGAAAATGATACTACTAATAATGATAATAGCGATAATAATGATAACTATGATGATCATAGAAATGAAAATAATAATAGTATCAAAGGAAATAAGGATAATATCAAAGAAAATGATAATAACATCAAAGAAAATAATAATAATAACAATAAAAATAATAATAATAATGATGATAATATCATTGATGAAAGTAGTAGTAGCAGAAGTAATAATGATAATAAAGATTAAGATAACAATATGAACATAATGATAATGAAAATAATAACAATGATAATGATAATAACAAAACTGATGATATAGTAATGAGATAATTATAATATAACAATAATGATAACAATGAAAATAATAATAATGACAATAAACATAAAAATAATAATAATAACAATAATGATAATTATGATAATAATAATATGATAATAACAACAATAATGATAATGATGATAACAGAAATAGTAATAATGAAATAATAGTAATGGAAGTAATGATAATGATGATGATGATGATATCATTATTATTATCAATAATAATAATTATTATAATAGCAACAACAATGATAATGATAATAACAATGATGATGATGATGGTACTCATGAGAATAATAATAAGAGCAATAATAATATAAAATGATAAGAGCAACAATAGTAATAATGATATTAATATCAATCATACTACTACTAATGATAATAATAATGATACCTATGATGATAATGATAATAATAATGATAACTATGATAGTAATGATAACAATGATGATAATAGCAATAACAATAATGAGAATAACAATTATAATAATTATAGCAATGACTATCCTTATCATGATTATTATGATGATGATATTGATAGCATGATCATCCACAACAAAATGCTAATAATAATGATGATAATATTGCAAAAGATAATAATGATAACAATAATAGTAATTATAATAATAATAATAATGATAATGATAATAGAGTAATGATAATAATAATGATGATAATGATAATATTAATAATGATTGTAATAATGATTATGATAACAATCATGAACTATAATGATAATGATAATAATAACAATAAGAGTAATGATAATAATAATGATAACAATAACAACAATAGTGATAATAATAATAATAATAATAATAATAATAATAATAATAATAATAATAATAATAATAATAATAATAATAACAATGATGATAATGTTCATACTAATAATAACAAATATTATGATGATGATATTAATCATAGTAATGATCATAGTAATGATATTAATACTTCTAAAGATAATGATAATAATAATTACCATTATCATCATTACTATCATGGTCATAATTCTAGTAATGAAATATTTCATCATTATCATTGTAATTATCATTATCAATGTTATTACTATCATTATCAGTATTCTAATAATGATAATAATAATAATAATAATAATAATAATAATAATAATAATAATAACAATAATGGTTATCATAACAATAATGATAATGATAACGATAATAATAATAATGATAATGATAATATTAATAATAATAAAGATAATGCAAATAATAATAAGGATGAAAATGAAGAAAAGATATAAAGACAATAATAATGGCAATGGGGAATGGTAATAGCAAATATTAAATTAATGTTAATGATATTGCTACTACTATCACTGCTACTACCCTTACTACTTCTTCTACTGTTGCTACTACTAATGATAATGATAGAATAATAATTATATCAATAATGATAGAAATAAGATAATAATAAATTTCTAAACAAAATATAACAATAAAATAATAATTATATCAATAATAATAATAATAGAAATAAGATAATAATACATTTGTAAACAAAATATAACAATAGAATGATAATGAAGACAATAATAATGATGATGATAATGAGAAAAGTAATGATGATGATTCTCATAATGAAGAAAAACAATGGAAGGGAAAAGTTGAATTCATTTCTAACAATATCCTCCATTGTAATATTTAATAAAAATGCAATACCTCGAAGGCTCAACACCATCTGTCTGATCACAATCAAAAGACCCGCTGTTTTCAGGTTCTCTGCACCAGCTGCGTACTCAGTGGCTGACCGTCCCACAGCTGGTAGAGAAGGAGTGTGTAAGTGGGTGTGTGGATTTTTTTTATGGTAACTGTATGGCGTAGGGAATGGAGGGAGAGTGTGTTTGTGCTTGTTTGTGTGTGTATATTTGTGTTTGTGCGAGTGTGTATGTGTGTGTGTATGTGTTTGTGTTTGTGTGTGTGTGTGTATGTGTTTGTGTGTGTGTGTGTGTGTGTGTGTGTGTGTGTGTGTGTGTGTGTGTGTGTGTGTGTGTGTGTGTGTGTGTGTGTGTGTGTGTGTGTGTGTCTGTGTCTGTGTCTGTGTCATTTCTCTGTAAAGGTTATCCTCTAATCCAGTGACTAGAAAGTAATCAGGATTAAATTGAAAGGAAATTAGAAGCGAAATAATGCTCGACTTTCATTATCACTATTATCATTATTATAAAGATCATTATCTATATTTTTTTATGACTACTACTACTACTAATGCTGCTACTATCACTACTATTTTCATTACTAATATTACCAACTACTCTTACTACTATTTCCAGCATTAATATTATTTACTACTACCACTACCTCTAATCATGATATTTATGTCAGTATAGCTACTATCATCTTATCTACAATTACTGATGTTATTACCACCATTATTGCGACTACTGTTATGGCTATAGATACTACTAAATAAGTGCTACTATTACCACCACTTCCACTAGCGGTGGTGGTGCTACTAGACTTCAGTAAGAACTGCTACCCATCACTACTATTGCTACTACTATTACCACCACTACTATTACTACTACTACCACTATTACTACTACAACTACCACTACCACCAGCACCACTACTACCTCTATTACTACTATTATTACTGCTACTACTACTACCATTACTACTAGCACCACCACCACTACCAATACTCCTGCTCTGAATACTATCACTATTACTACTACCACTACCACCAGTACCACTACCACCACTACCTCTATTACTACTACTATTATTACTACTGCTACTACTTCTACCACTACTACTACTACTATTACTACTGCTACTACTTCTACCACTACTACTACTACTATTACTACTAGCACCACTACCAATACTGTTGCTCTGAATACTACCACTACTATTACTACCAATAGTAATATTAGTAGTACTGTAACCACCGTATGTTTTCATATCCTTGTCCTTAAACAAGTCACGTCACAAATCTAAAGAAATATACCAAGGAGACTAAAATAATAATAATGATAATAATGATAATAAAAAGTCCTCATCTACTTTTTTAGAAAAGGATAAGTCTCTTTGTGTCGAAAGTTTAATAAAAATAAGTCCATCGGAGAACAGAAGGAATCATATAATAAGGGTAGATGTAGAGTCACGGGAACTCATAAGAGCTTAATGTGTGTGTGTGTGTGTGTGTGTTTATGTGTATGTGGGTAGGTGTGTCTGTGTTTATGTGTATGTGTGTGTGTGTGTGTGTGTCTGTGTTTATGTGTATGTGTGTGTGTTTGTGTTTATGTGCATATGTGTGGGTGTGTATGTGTGTGTCTGTGTTTATGTATGTTTATGTGTATCTGGGTAGGTGTGTATGTGTGTCTGTGTTTATGTGTATGTGTCTGAGTTTATGTGTAGGTGTGTATGTGTGTTTATGTTTATGTGTATGTGTGTGTCTGTGTTTATGTATAAGTGTGTGTGTGTGTGTATCGGGAGACAGATTTACATATTTTTCCAGACATTTGTAGATTGTTAATTGGCTCTGTTTGAGGATATTGCTTAACTCCAGTGCATTCACTTACACGGTTCTGCCTTGACAAAATAATTGCGAAAGTTCCATTGCAGTGAACATCAAACGGGGAAATCCACATAATCACAAATCCTACGTTATTTTGTAATAAAATCTTAGTCTGTTTTAATCTCTCATCGATTCCAGTCTCGGTTCCCCCTCTCCCTGCCCTCCTCTCCTTACCCCCTCTCTTCTCTTCATCCCATTCCCTTTCTTATCTCTCTTTCCCTTCCTTCTCTTCTATCTCCCTCTTTCCACTTTCCTCGAATCCTTTTCATTTTCCCAATTCTCCCCTCCCCTCTCCCCTCGTATCCATCCCCCTCTCCTCTCTCCCCCGTATCCATCTCCCTCTCCCCTTTCCCCTCTCCTCTCTCCCCCGTATCTATCCCCCTCTCCACTTTCCCCTCTCCTCTCTCCCCGTATTCATCTCCCTCTCCCCTTTCCCCTCTCCTCTCTCCCCCGTATCTATCCCCCTCTCCCCTTTCCCCTCTCCTCCCTCCCTGTATCCATCCCGCTCTCCCCTCTTTCCCCTCTCCCTTCTTCCGCGAGACCCCCGGCCTCCCTCCCCCCCCTCCCTTCCTCCCCTCAACTCCGGGATCGCTTTTGCTTCAGCGCTGATTAGCTGAAACTCCAACCTCAACAAACCAGTGGCTTAAACGCTTATCTGACCCCCTCCGCCCCCTTCCGCTCCACGCTGATTAAAAGAAAAAAAAATGAAAGGAAGAAAAATAAACCGAAAAAAGGAAGAAACATGGAGGACACCGCCGCATCCAGCGTTATGAACCACCCAATAGCTGTATATTGTTTCCCGCTGTTATCGTCTATTAGCAACGGGGGGCGCGGGATCGGTGGCCCCCCATACGGTCGGGTATATCGGTTAAAAAACGAGAACCGTAAAACCTTTTACTCATAATGTCCTCGCTCTGCTAAATGACCCGAACTCGCTAATCATGAACTCGCAGGCTCGGCTATTAAAGCTAATGGAATTTGTCTCATTTACGTTGCGCGAGTGAGGCCATTATGTTGCTATTACTCCGGGAGTGTTTGTGTGTGAGGGGATGGGGGGTGGGTGTTTTTTTGGGGGGGAGGAGGGAAAGGGGGTGCATGTTTGCGTGGGGGAGCTGAGGGATAGGTGTGTATGTTTGTGAGTGGGGGGAGGGGCGTG
>NC_091557.1:27641185-27648685 GCF_042767895.1 Penaeus vannamei
GTCTGAAAGGATGCTAGATATTTTGTTATAGTAATCATTCTTATTCAGGATAACTATGCCTTTCCCTTTGTCTGGTCTTGTAATTACAATATTTCCATCATCTTTTAAATTTTGAAGAACATCAGAGTATTGTTCAGTATGGTCAGGGCTGTGTACAGATTCTCTGCAATGCTGTACATACATATCATTAGCAAGCGCAGATATCTTGTTGAAAACTGTGTTAATTGTATCTTTGTAGATGTTACAGTTTTTGAGCATCTGACAGGTCCGTTCGAAATGAACAAAGAAATTGGCAAAACTCGATTTGCGGGGTCGAAGACCAAAATCCAAGCCAAGTGATAAAACATTCTTTTCCTTATCAGTTAGAATTCTGTCTGAGAAGTTAAAGATTATTTTGTTTGCATCAACCTTTTTGCTTAGATCAATGCCCAAGTTTTTTAACTTTCTATGGTGGATAGCACTTACAGAAGACAGTCTTTTCTCTACATTCAGATTAATTAATGCAGAGAGGCATTTAAAGTCGAACATGTTGACTTTAGATCTTAAGTCAAGGACATGGTTGTTTGTAGTGTCCCTAAGTTTTGTGAGCTTTCTGTTTTGTTTCTTAATTTCACGGTCAAGTAATTTGAAAAGCCATGATTTGTAGGTGCTCGTTGAAAGGAATGATTTATCATATAGTTTGAATTTGAGGAAATTGGGGATAGTGCCATATAATTTACAATAGTTGAGAAATTTAAGGTCCAGTTCTATTTTCTTGGATTTGAAGATGTTCTTGTTGACGCATCTGTAGGTCTTGAGCGTTGGTTGGCCGTATCTTCTAGTGATAATTTCGGTTGTTGATTTTCCACTCGGGAACCGTAGTCGTAGAATGAAAAGGAGAACCAGTGCTGCGGTGAACATCTTTATTGTAAACGTTTCAGAGATCGTAATTCATCTCCATCATCAGTACTAGAAATAATGAACCAGAAAACATATAATTAGATGTAGTAAACAAAAGAAAAACATAGTTCATAAGAAAAGCAACAATAAAATAGGAATAAAATCAAACAATAAGAAAACGGCAGAAACATAGTGAAAAAGGTGTGTAAGGGTGGGACATACCAAACAAGTGTGAAATGGTGGTTATGGTGATTACACAGTCAACAACTGGATGGCTGTGTTGGCATTCAGCTCGGGTTTCATCTTATGGGTATGCAGGGATTCTAGGATGAGGAGGTCGAGTCTGTTAGGTGTGGAAGACAGAATTTTAAAATCACTGTGAGTGAAAGGATGGTCTTCTGTTTGTGAATGATGGCGGATAGCGGAGAAAGATGGTCTGCTCAGAGGTAGGCTGGTTCTTATTGACTTACCCATATGCTCAAGTATTCTATGTTTGAACCATCGTGTAGACGATCCAATGTACCTAGCATTGCATCTAGGACAGTTAAAAATATACACAATATTTGAACATAATTCTGAGGGCAGAAGCATTTTCATTTTAAAGAAAGAGTTGATATTATAGGAGTTCACAAAAACAATGTTGAATTTAATTTGTGGGAATGAATGTTTCAGTATCTCACGTAATTGTTTACGGATGGTGAAGCTTATATGTCCAAGATACGGTAACTTTATATACTTGGTTTCTTTGGGAGCAGTCTGTATTTTCGTGGGTGGACATAATTTGTTATCTAGGAATGATCTAAGTGTCTTGTAAAATACGTTGTCAGGATAGCCATTGTTATTGAAGTAATCAACCAAGAATTTCATTTCTTTGTCAAACTGCATCCAGGTGGAACATATGTTGAAAGCTCTGTTGATTAGAGTGGCGATACTGTTAATCTTATATTTCATAGGTGAGAAACTTAAAAAGTTCATTCCCAAACCGGTGAAAGTAGGTTTTCTGTAAACTGTAGTGGAAAGGCGTCCATTTTCTTTAGATATCAGTGTGTCAAGAAAGGGAAGTTCGTTTTCCTTTTCTATTTCACACGTAAACTTAATGTTAGGGTGTTGGTCATTTAGGTAAGAAAGGAAATGGTCAATGTGTGACTGTTGTTTGAACAAAAGGAACGTGTCATCAATATACCTTTTGTAGAATATTGGTTTGAAATCATTTGGACAGTTATTTAACCAGTTACAACAGAGCTTTCAACATATGTTCCACCTGGATGCAGTTTGACAAAGAAATGAAATTCTTGGTTGATTACTTCAATAACAATGGCTATCCTGACAACGTATTTTACAAGACACTTAGATCATTCCTAGATAACAAATTATGTCCACCCACGAAAATACAGACTGCTCCCAAAGAAACCAAGTATATAAAGTTACCGTATCTTGGACATATAAGCTTCACCATCCGTAAACAATTACGTGAGATACTGAAACATTCATTCCCACAAATTAAATTCAACATTGTTTTTGTGAACTCCTATAATATCAACTCTTTCTTTAAAATGAAAATGCTTCTGCCCTCAGAATTATGTTCAAATATTGTGTATATTTTTAACTGTCCTAGATGCAATGCTAGGTACATTGGATCGTCTACACGATGGTTCAAACATAGAATACTTGAGCATATGGGTAAGTCAATAAGAACCAGCCTACCTCTGAGCAGACCATCTTTCTCCGCTATCCGCCATCATTCACAAACAGAAGACCATCCTTTCACTCACAGTGATTTTAAAATTCTGTCTTCCACACCTAACAGACTCGACCTCCTCATCCTAGAATCCCTGCATACCCATAAGATGAAACCCGAGCTGAATGCCAACACAGCCATCCAGTTGTTGACTGTGTAATCACCATAACCACCATTTCACACTTGTTTGGTATGTCCCACCCTTACACACCTTTTTCACTATGTTTCTGCCGTTTTCTTATTGTTTGATTTTATTCCTATTTTATTGTTGCTTTTCTTATGAACTATGTTTTTCTTTTGTTTACTACATCTAATTATATGTTTTCTGGTTCATTATTTCTAGTACTGATGATGGAGATGAATTACGATCTCTGAAACGTTTACAATAAAGATGTTCACCGCAGCACTGGTTCTCCTTTTCATTCTACGACTACGGTTCCCGAGTGGAAAATCAACAACCGAAATTATCACTAGAAGATACGGCCAACCAACGCTCAAGACCTACAGATGCGTCAACAAGAACATCTTCAAATCCAAGAAAATAGAACTGGACCTTAAATTTCTCAACTATTGTAAATTATATGGCACTATCCCCAATTTCCTCAAATTCAAACTATATGATAAATCATTCCTTTCAACGAGCACCTACAAATCATGGCTTTTCAAATTACTTGACCGTGAAATTAAGAAACAAAACAGAAAGCTCACAAAACTTAGGGACACTACAAACAACCATGTCCTTGACTTAAGATCTAAAGTCAACATGTTCGACTTTAAATGCCTCTCTGCATTAATTAATCTGAATGTAGAGAAAAGACTGTCTTCTGTAAGTGCTATCCACCATAGAAAGTTAAAAAACTTGGGCATTGATCTAAGCAAAAAGGTTGATGCAAACAAAATAATCTTTAACTTCTCAGACAGAATTCTAACTGATAAGGAAAAGAATGTTTTATCACTTGGCTTGGATTTTGGTCTTCGACCCCGCAAATCGAGTTTTGCCAATTTCTTTGTTCATTTCGAACGGACCTGTCAGATGCTCAAAAACTGTAACATCTACAAAGATACAATTAACACAGTTTTCAACAAGATATCTGCGCTTGCTAATGATATGTATGTACAGCATTGCAGAGAATCTGTACACAGCCCTGACCATACTGAACAATACTCTGATGTTCTTCAAAATTTAAAAGATGATGGAAATATTGTAATAACAAGACCAGACAAAGGGAAAGGCATAGTTATCCTGAATAAGAATGATTACTATAACAAAATATCTAGCATCCTTTCAGACTCATCTAAATTTAAACTTCTACACGTTGATCTTCCCAGTCATCTCCTAAAACTTGAGGATAAATTAAACAGGATATTACGACCTTTAAAAGAAACCATCAATGAAACCATATATAACTCCATTCTTGCTTCTGGCTCTCGACCCGGTTACTTATATGGACTCCCAAAAGTTCACAAAATAGGGACACCACTGAGACCTATTGTGTCCTCTATTAATACATTTAACTATAACCTTGCTAAATTCCTTGTCAAAATCATCCAACCCCTAACCATTAATGAGTATACCACTGCCAACACTTTGGATTTTGTGGAAGAAATCAAACAACTCAACATTGAAGATTCCACAGTAATGGCCAGCTTTGACGTGGAATCACTATTCACTAACGTTCCTCTGTCAGAAACTACACAGATTATTACGGACTCCATATCAGACGAGTCCATATCACAGTTTGGTCTAAACAAGAAACAATTTAATTCTTTTCTAAATATTGCCACAAGAGATTCTGTTTTCACATTTGACAACAATTTATATACTCAGATAGATGGTGTAGCTATGGGTTCACCACTTGGCCCAAGTTACGCAAACGCCTTCCTATGTCACCATGAATGTAACTGGTTAAATAACTGTCCAAATGATTTCAAACCAATATTCTACAAAAGGTATATTGATGACACGTTCCTTTTGTTCAAACAACAGTCACACATTGACCATTTCCTTTCTTACCTAAATGACCAACACCCTAACATTAAGTTTACGTGTGAAATAGAAAAGGAAAACGAACTTCCCTTTCTTGACACACTGATATCTAAAGAAAATGGACGCCTTTCCACTACAGTTTACAGAAAACCTACTTTCACCGGTTTGGGAATGAACTTTTTAAGTTTCTCACCTATGAAATATAAGATTAACAGTATCGCCACTCTAATCAACAGAGCTTTCAACATATGTTCCACCTGGATGCAGTTTGACAAAGAAATGAAATTCTTGGTTGATTACTTCAATAACAATGGCTATCCTGACAACGTATTTTACAAGACACTTAGATCATTCCTAGATAACAAATTATGTCCACCCACGAAAATACAGACTGCTCCCAAAGAAACCAAGTATATAAAGTTACCGTATCTTGGACATATAAGCTTCACCATCCGTAAACAATTACGTGAGATACTGAAACATTCATTCCCACAAATTAAATTCAACATTGTTTTTGTGAACTCCTATAATATCAACTCTTTCTTTAAAATGAAAATGCTTCTGCCCTCAGAATTATGTTCAAATATTGTGTATATTTTTAACTGTCCTAGATGCAATGCTAGGTACATTGGATCGTCTACACGATGGTTCAAACATAGAATACTTGAGCATATGGGTAAGTCAATAAGAACCAGCCTACCTCTGAGCAGACCATCTTTCTCCGCTATCCGCCATCATTCACAAACAGAAGACCATCCTTTCACTCACAGTGATTTTAAAATTCTGTCTTCCACACCTAACAGACTCGACCTCCTCATCCTAGAATCCCTGCATACCCATAAGATGAAACCCGAGCTGAATGCCAACACAGCCATCCAGTTGTTGACTGTGTAATCACCATAACCACCATTTCACACTTGTTTGGTATGTCCCACCCTTACACACCTTTTTCACTATGTTTCTGCCGTTTTCTTATTGTTTGATTTTATTCCTATTTTATTGTTGCTTTTCTTATGAACTATGTTTTTCTTTTGTTTACTACATCTAATTATATGTTTTCTGGTTCATTATTTCTAGTACTGATGATGGAGATGAATTACGATCTCTGAAACGTTTACAATAAAGATGTTCACCGCAGCACTGGTTCTCCTTTTCATTCTACGACTACGGTTCCCGAGTGGAAAATCAACAACCGAAATTATATATATATATATATATATATATATATATATATATATATATATATATATATATATATATATATATATATATATATATATATATATATATATGTATATATAATATGCATATATATATATATATATGAATATATTTATATATATATATATATATATATATATATATATATATATATATATATATTTATATATGTATATTTATATATATACATATAGACATATAGACATATATATGCATATATATATATATATATATATATATATATATATATATATATATATACACACAGATACACACAGACACATACATATATAATAATTCAATCAACCCATCTATATATTTATGTGTGCATTCATGGTTCCCGGGTGCTCCCCTGGTCTAGTGTGTTCAGGCAGCCATGACCGCGGCCGAGAGGCAGGGATGGCTCCCGGCTTCATCCAGTGACAACCCACCAATCCCATGTTCTTGCTGGCGGACGCGAAGCGGTCTCTTAACTCCGTGTGAATTACTATACGTCCAATATCTGCTCAGAAAGAATACGCTTAGGGAGAAAAATAACTCCTTTTATTATACTGGCATATTGATAAGAAGCTTCATTATTGATAACTATTTGATTAAAAATGAGAGAAATAATTTAGGAATTTAATAGTCTTCCAGGCTGATAACAAATGAATGTTTCAAACTCAATTCCCTTGACGCTCGAGTAAGCCTATATGCTCTAACTTTTTTAAACGAATTTCAGCTTCTATATAAAGTATGAATGTCTCTCTCTCTCCATATACTATTAAATCTTTATGAAGTATACATGTCTGGCCAAATAACGAGGGATGGTTTCAGCACGGTCTGCCCACGCGTTTCAGCCATGTTGCCGTTCCAGCAAATCACACCAAAGGGAAAGATAGATCTCCTTTAAATGATAAGAAACGAATTCACACAGAACTAGCTATATACGCCGGACCTAAATTATCGCCCAATTTTCCTCAGGTATTAGCAATACTCTACTGCTGATGAGAAGGCCGTTTCGGCGAAAGTCAGATCGCCTAACTGATGTTTATTTATCCAGAAAACAATTGTGAAAATATGTACATAACTAATTACATATATCAGATATAATCCCTTAGCATAAAATGATCAAATTTCCTCAAAGGTACATCAGTAACTGTATCTTCTCTGAGCCACGTGCCGCTCTCCCGCAATAATAAATATCACGCGGTCAAAGGCATTGGATGACAATATTGAGCGTGTCGTCCCTGGAAATCTTGCTCAGCTGGAAAAACATACCTCGCCCCCTCACCACCTATATTGGCATATGTGTATATATGCGTATATATATATATATATATATATATATATATATATATATATATATATATATATATATATATATATATATATATATGTATATATATATATATATATATATATATATATATATATATGTATATATATATATATATATATATATATATATATATATATATATATATATATATATATATGTGTATATATATATATATATATATATATATATATATATATTCTTTTTTACTTTTTAATTCTTGCTATATTTAACTCCTGTCTGCAGGACTTGCATTTATATTTTCATATATTCCTGCTTTTATAATATATCATATTTGTTGCTTGCAGCGTTTCTGACACCCAAGCAATTCGATCACAACAATATTCAAAATAGCCA
>NC_091557.1:27653685-27655962 GCF_042767895.1 Penaeus vannamei
CGAGCTTGGGTTGGGCAGGGGAGGGAGGTACGAAGGGAGGTACGAAGGGAGGGGGATAAGAAAAGAGGGGAATAAGGAAGGAGGGAGATAAGAAAAGAGGGGAATGTGGAAGGAGGGAGATAAGAAAAGAGGGGAATGTGGACGGAGGGACATAAGAACAGAGGGGGATACGAAGGGAAGGGGTTAATAAGGAGGGGAGGATGAGAGGGAGGAAGTACCTTGGAGAGGGGGAGGTGTGGGAGGGAGGGAAGTAGCGGTGGAGAGGAGATGGGAGGAAGGAGAAAGGGGTGTAGGGAGGGCAAGGACTGTGGAGAAGCAGCTGGGAGGGCAGGGAAGGATAGCCGAGGGGAAGGAGGGAGGGGGTGGAGAGGCGAAGGACGGGAGAGGTAGTCGAGAGGAGGGAGGAGGAGGAGGAGAGAGGAAAAGTTGGGAAAGAAGGAAGATGTGGCTGTGTGACCTCGGCCAAGGAAAGATGCAGGGTCATAAAAGGTTAATGGAGTAAGGAGATTAGGTCATGAATATGCGAAAGCCCAAAAGATTTTGGGGTCAGCGTGTTAGACTCTTTGCTCGCCCACCTGTTCGTCAGGTGAGCGTTCACCTTGTATTTTTACTTTCTAGGAGCGTGAAGTATGCGCTGGAGAAAGGATATGCGTCGCGTTATGTGGATATGCGTCGCTTTATGTGATGGTGAAAGGATATGCGTCGCTTTAGGTGTTGGAGAAAGGATATGTGCCGCTTTATGCGTTGCTTTATACGTTGGAGAAAGGATATACGTCGCTCTATGTGTTGATGAAAGGATATGCGTCGCTTTATGTGCTGGAGAAAGAGTATGAGTCGCTTTATGTATTGGTGAAAAGATATATGTGCTGGAGAAAGAATATGCGTCGCTTTATGTACTTGAGTAAGGATATGCGTCGCCCTAAGTGATGAAGACAAAATGTGCTTCGCTGTATGTGCGGTTGAATACGAGTCCTATTTCTGTAGCATTATAGGAGGCTTCGGTCAGCGTGTATGTATGGCACAGTAAGTGTATATAATACCGTTTGCGTTTTCATGTGGATGCTGTTTGTGTCTGTGCGTTTATGCGTCTGGGGACACGCATCGACATATTACGCTCCTTTTATCCCATTTCCTGAGTTATTTTTTGGCACAAGAAATCCTGTCAAAGGAAATTTACATAACATATTCCTTTCACACTGTGTTCACATTCTGTGCGTAGCGAAACTAGCGTCCAGTATTCTCTACAAAAGAGCTTTTTCTTCTTATTTTTTGTCGTTTCATCAATGTGCCTCTACAGAGACTCAAAAGCTGTGGACTTTGATGTTACGACCACTAAAGGAATCGTAGATAGAGTTACACTAAAACAAAAATCAAAACAATAAAATATACCTTTTTCGCTGCCAAGTACATTTCACAGTATACATCATGAATGCAAATCAGTTAAGAACCAATTGAGCCTTTATGCACAGATCAGATAAACATCAATGCATTTCACACTTGGAGAAATGTGTGGAAATGTAGGATAGTTGTTCCTGACCCTGGATCCAGTCCAGATGAGGGTGTGAAGATGCTCTAGAGCAGTGTTGTCCAAACTCTTTCGCTTATTGTACCTTTTATTACCTTCTTGTACTTTTAGCCCCCCCCCCCACCCCATCCACCATGGCTAAACAAACTGTTTTGATTAAGAAAATGCAGATGATATACTAATTATGAAAAGACCGCATTGCAGGAGTGTTGGTCAATAAATTCGAATTTAATATACGAATAAAAAAGATAATTTGATAACAAAATGCTTGATAAATACTTACGCAACTTAATGTGAGATGTGCGGCGTGTCTTCCTTATTTGTTCACATACCCCTATGATCTATGTAGCGTACCCCGAGGGGTATGCGGACCCCAGTTTGGACAACACTGCTCTAGAGGGTAGCATGATGGTCAAGCATTGCAATCCATAATATCAGGGTAAAACAAGACTTTGAGTAAAAGAACTAAGCTATCCTCTACCCAGGAAGAAGGCAAGGACTCGTCACACTTGTCACACTCGACATCCACACACACGCACAAACACGTGTGTGTGTACACACAAAAGTCCACACACACGTGAACACAAACACACACACACATGTATGTATGTATGCATATATGTGTACACACACACACACACACACACACACACACACATACACATATATATATATATATATATATATATATATATATATATATATATATATATATATATATATATATAATTTTTTATATATAAAATGTAATA
>NC_091557.1:27666462-27668962 GCF_042767895.1 Penaeus vannamei
CCTTTCCGCCCCGCCGTCGCCCCGTCCATGCTGCTCCAACTGACACAGCTGAGTCGCCCGAGAGACGCTGGCTGCTGGCTGGGCTCGAACCCGGGGCGCCGAAACAGCACAGCCAACGCACTGCCACTGAGCTAGGCCTATTCCAGCCACAGGCAACCCGCCCATGATTTCGCCATAATCCGCCTGGAGATCTTGGCATAATCTTACTGTCAAATTTAATTGATAAACATGGATTGAAATATTGAAATGAGTCGTAAGCTGAAAAGTGCTTATGAGAAGTGATATGAAAACGGATAAATACACGAAATATATTTGTGAACTGTAAACGGCACATGCTTTCTACATTGCTTTCTGATACTGTTACGCTTTTTCTAACTTAAGAAGCTTATAAAATGTTCTTCCAAAAAAAGAAACTAAAAAATCCGCAAAATTGACGCAAATTAGCAATGGCAAAAAACAAAAATAAATGTTGCGTACTGAGAGGCAGAACGAAAAGATAATTGACTTTTAGAAAGGTAATATTTCTTTCTTTGCATCCTTGTCGTCGGTGGAGAGATAAAACAAAAAATAATCCCTTTTGCGTATCAAATTCCACTCTATTAGCAGTATAAAGTTCGTTATCAAGCAAGAAACAACTTCATGAAGACAAGAGGCAACAAAATTATTTATTTATTTACCACTTTCCCTCTTGTCTTTATTATTATTATTATTATTATTATTATTATTATTATTATTATTATTATTATTTTTATTTTTATTATTATTATTATTATTATTATTATTATTATTATTATTATTATTATTATTATTATTATTATTATTATTATTATTATTATTATTATTATTATTATCATCATCATTATTATTATTATTTCCCGAATACGTCTATCTGCATCTGTCCTTGTATTTTATTTTATTTTCTGTCTGCTTGTCTAGGAAGGAGTTTCTCTCTATCTATCTATATTATATGTATAGTTATCTATCAATCAATCTGTCTTTATGTGTGTCTATCTATGTCTATCTATCAATCTATTTAATTATCTGTCTACCTATCTATCTCTCTTAATGATCTACCAATCTCTCTCTCAATAACACAGACTTAGGCATGTGCACATCCTCTCTCTCTCTCTCTCTCTCTCTCTCTCTCTCTCTCTCTCTCTCTCTCTCTCTCTCTCTCTCTCTCTCTCTCTCTCTCTCTCTCTCTCTCTCTCTCTCTCTCTCTCTCTCTCTCTCTCTCTCTCTCTCTCTCTCTCTCTCTCTCTCTCTCTCTCTCTCTCTCTCTCTCTCTCTCTCTCTCTCTCTCTAAGTCTCTCTCTCTCTCTCTAAGTCTCTCTCTCTCTCTCTCTCTCTCTCTCTCTCTCTCTCTCTCTCTCTCTCTCTCTCTCTCTCTCTCTCTCTCTCTCTCGCTTGTTCTCTCTCACTCTCTCTGTTTCATTATTTCAAACACACCCCTGTGTATCTTTCACTATTCTAACTGTACCTATAGATAACTAGTCAGATAAATAGATACACGGGCATATGAACAGACAGACAGACAGACAGACAAGGAAACCGACAGATATCAAGTCTATATGCACAGAACTTCTGACAACAGTTCCACTTCCGAACTAATACAATCATTACCTTTAATGTCACAAAATCCTACTTAGGCTATTCTCCGTAACGGCAAATTCCTCGCAGAAAGACTCACTCAAGCAGGACTTCCAACCACATTCCTCAGGCCAAATCGAGCTTGGGTTGGGCAGGGGAGGGAGGTACGAAGGGAGGTACGAAGGGAGGGGGATAAGAAAAGAGGGGAATAAGGAAGGAGGGAGATAAGAAAAGAGGGGAATGTGGAAGGAGGGAGATAAGAAAAGAGGGGAATGTGGACGGAGGGACATAAGAACAGAGGGGGATACGAAGGGAAGGGGTTAATAAGGAGGGGAGGATGAGAGGGAGGAAGTACCTTGGAGAGGGGGAGGTGTGGGAGGGAGGAAAGTAGCGGTGGAGAGGAGATGGGAGGAAGGAGAAAGGGGTGTAGGGAGGGCAAGGACTGTGGAGAAGCAGCTGGGAGGGCAGGGAAGGATAGCCGAGGGGAAGGAGGGAGGGGGTGGAGAGGCTAAGGAGGGGAGAGGTAGTCGAGAGGAGGGAGGAGGAGGAGGAGAGAGGAAAAGTTGGGAAAGAAGGAAGATGTGGCTGTGTGACCTCGGCCAAGGAAAGATGCAGGGTCATAAAAGGTTAATGGAGTAAGGAGATTAGGTCATGAATATGCGAAAGCCCAAAAGATTTTGGGGTCAGCGTGTTAGACTCTTTGCTCGCCCACCTGTTCGTCAGGTGAGCGTTCACCTTGTATTTTTACTTTCTAGGAGCGTGAAGTATGCGCTGGAGAAAGGATATGCGTCGCGTTATGTGGATATGCGTCGCTTTATGTGATGGTGAAAGGATATGCGTCGCTTTAGGTGTTGGAGAAAGGATATGTGCCGCTTTATGCGTTGCTTTATACGTTGGAGAAAGGATATAC
>NC_091557.1:27678962-27686462 GCF_042767895.1 Penaeus vannamei
AGCGGTCCAATGACTACCCTAGAGTGTTTCATCTGGACAGGCTGGAGAAGGAGTGTGCTCGGGGGTTGCTGAGGTACTCTCTGGTCGTTTTACAGTGCTCAACAATCTGACGGACCCTGTATTTCTGTGGGACACCTTCAACCGCGAAATGCTTGCAGCCCAAGAATCGATTGGTGAACACCTGAGGACAATACAGAAATTTATCTCACAGGAGACACTGAAAGCCACAGATACTTGCCATGCAGCTCGTCTGACAGGGGATTGGGATTCACCGTGTTTCAGGTCTCTGTTAAGAAGGGACAAGGAACGGTTTATTAGGAGTCTTCCTGAGGAGGTAGAAGGCCATTTCTTAGTAAATGACCTTCATCCTGCATACCAAGCCCTGAGAAAGCTGAACTCTCTTCTCAGGTGACAGGTGTTTGCTTAGTAAGTGGCCAGATCGTCTCAGATCCTATTGCAGTGCGGGAGTTTTGGGCTAAGTATTTTGAGCAGTTGTACCAGGTTGACCCACCAACAGTTAACTTGGATGCGGGTAGTGCCGTGATTCCGCTGCCTAACTGAAGTTAGGGGGACGATTTCCAAGCTGAAGAGTAGCAAAGCAGCTGGTATTTGCGGTATCCCAGCTGAACCGTTCAAGGCTGATGGGGAACCTGTGGTGCGTGGGTTGCATGCTGCCCTGGCTGCCATCTGGCGGTCCTGTACTGTTCCTCCTGACCTGTTGAGGGGTGATGTCATCCCTCTCTGGAATGGGAAGGGGGACTGTTGGGACTGCAGCAATCACCGCGGCATCACACTGCTCAGTATACCAGGCAAGGTTCTTGACCACATCTTTCTGAGACGTATCAGAGACCACTTACTGAGGCATCAGAGGCTGAAGCAATCTGGATTCACTCCTGGTAAGTCCACAATAGACTGTATCCTTGTGCTTTGAGTCGTTGTAGAGGGCTGTTGTGAGTTCAGGCATGGGTTGCTTGCAACCTTCATCGACCTCAAGAAGGCGTTCGATATGTTGCATCAGGAGAGGAATAGAGAGAAATTCTATCTGTCCTTGGAAACCTTAGTGGTGGCTCTGGATGCATTTAGTAATGAAACGAAGCCCATGGGTCTAGAGGTCTCCTGGACCAAGACCAAGATCCAGGACTTCGGGGACTTTGGCCTGAGCTGCCAGGCCAATCTGTCAGCAGACGGATTGGCCTGGCAGCAGGGGTTATGAACTCTCTCGACAAGAGTATTTGGAGGTGCTGGTACCTATGCAGAAGGACTATGCTACGGGTTTTCAAGGCCCTGATAATGTCAGTTTTGCTATACGGTAGTGAAACCTGTACATTATCCTGGGCCTTGGAGTCTCATCTTGATGCCTTCTGTAATAGGTCCTTGCGCCGGATCATGGGGTACTGTTGGCCGGACCACGTGTCTAACCAACAGTTGCACCATGAGACTGGCACAGGACCTGTCATCTGCACAATCTGTGATCGCCAACTGAGGCTATACGGCCACCTGGTTCGTTTCCCACAGGATTATCCTGCCCACTTGGTTATCTCCGCAAAGAGACAACCCTAGGCGGAGAAGGCCTGCGGGACGACCTAGGAGGTCGTGGCTTGGGGAGATCGATCCCTGCCTGGCGGCTTGCCATGAGGGACCCCAAAAGGTGGAAACAAAGGGTGGATGCAGCTATGCGCCCCCGTCGGCGTTAGCCTCGTGATGGTGATAATGATGATACACACACACACACACACACACACACACATATATATATATATATATATATATATATATATATATATATATATATATATATATATGTTTATAAAAATATATATATATATATATATATATATATATATATATATGTTTATAAAAATATATATATATATATATATAAATATATATATATATATATATATATATATATATATATATATATATATATATATATATTATATATATATATATACATATATACATATATATGTATATTTATAAACGTATAAATATATATATATATATATATATATATATATATATATATATATATATATATATATATATATATATATATATATATATATATTATATATATATATATGTTTATATAATATATATATATATATATATATATCCATATGCAACTATATATATATATATTATATATAAATATAATATACAAATATATATATACATATATATATACATATATACATATATACATATATATATATATATATATATATATATATATATATATATATATATATATATGTATGTATATATATATGTATGCATATATACATATATACATATATATATCACATATATATATATATATGTATATATATATAAATACATATACATATATATATATATATATATATATATATATATACATATATATATATATATATGTATGTATATATATATATATATATATATATATATATATATATATATATATATGTTTATACATATATATTCACGGTAATTTCGTTCTCCTAATTCTAACCTTATATTCGCATAAAGAAAAGTTCCAAACCCTGAGCCTTTTTTTCGGATAAAAGACCAGTGCGAGCGTAGGTCTGTGTCCCTTACGTATCCATCTGACTGCTTGCGTATATCTAATTCTGCAATAAGAGCTGCAGTTATGACCATGACACGAGAGGGGGAAGGGAAAGACGGCTAAAAATGGAATATAAATTAAATAGTAAAAGGGTGTGTAGTAGATATGAAAAATCATAGTCGTCTATGCATGCAATAAATGAGAGAATGCAAATGAAATGAGCACACTAAAGAGGTAATCAAAACTACATAAAAGGAAATTTGTGCGTGAGTGGGAGACAGAGAAGGAAGGGGAGAGGGAGGAGAGTGTGGGAGAAAGAGAGAGACGAGAAAGAGAGAGTGAGGGAGGAAAGGAAATGAGACGGAATAAGAGAGAGAGAAATATATAGACAAACAGACACATAAATAGATAAAGAGAAAAAGAGTGGGGAAAGAGAATAGAGAAGAGAGATAATAATTTTTAAAAAATGTGGAAAGAATGGAGATAATAATAAAAAAAAGATTGTCACCATCGCCATTAGCATAATTTTTCTAATAATTCACAAATTCTTTGCATAATTCACATATTCTTATAGTTTACATTTTCTTCTTGTAATTAACATATTCTTATAATTCACAATTTTTTTTGCATAATCCACATATTCTATCTATAATTAACATTTCTTATAATTCACATATTCTTCTTTAATGAACATATTTTTCTTATAATTCATATATTCTTCTTATAATTTATATACTCTTCTTATAAGTTACATACTTGTATAATTTGACAATTCTGCATAAAATTCACTTATTCTGATAATTCACATATTCTTCATATAATACACATATTCTTCTTGAAATTTACTCTTTACATAATTCACAAATTGTTCCTATAATTCACATATTCTTTATATAATTCACATAATCTTCTCATAATTCAGATATTCTTCTCATAAGTTAAAGATTAATCTAATTCACATATTCTTCTTATAATTCAATATTCTTCATATAATTAAGATCTTCGTATGAGTCACAATTTTTGGGGTAATCCACATATTCTTTATAATGCATATATTCTTACTATAGATAATATATACATGCTATCTACATATTCTTCTTAAAATTCACTTATACTTATAAATTACATATTTTTAAATTCACATATTCTTTAGATATAATTCACGTATTGTTTGCAATATTCACATATTCTTCTTTTAAATTACATTTTTTTCACATTTTTTTATGCATAATGCACATAATTTTATGCACAATTCTTCTGATAATTCACATGTTCTTGCTGTAATTTACATATTTTTTCTGATAATTCACTTATTCTTCACATAATTTGCACACTTTTCTTATAAATAACATATACTTAGTATAATTCACATATTCTTTTTATAATTCAGATATGCTTCTGATGATTCCAATGTTCTTATAATTCTCATATTCTTTGCCTAATGCATATATTCTTATATTGCACATATTCTTTGTATAATGCACATATCCTCCGTATTTTTAATATATTCTTCTTACAATTAACATATTCCTCGTAAAATTCACATATTCTCTACATAATTGATATATTATTGTTATAATTAACATATCCTTTGTATAATTCACATATTCTTCTCATAATTCACAACTTATAATTTATATATTCTTCTCATAATTAACATATTCTTTCCATAATTCATACATTCTTTTTATAAATAACATTCATACATTTTTCGTATTGTTCACATTCATATATATATATATATATATATATATATATATATATATATATATATATATATATATATATATACATATTTATTTATATATAATTCAGATATTCTTCATATAATTTACCTATTTTAGTATGATAATCTTTTTCTTATAATTCACATAGTCTTCGTATAATTCACAAATGTTTGCATAAATCACATATTCTTATTATTATTAACATATTCTTTTATAAATAACATAGTCTTCCTATAATTCACATATTCTTCTTATAATTCACATTCTTTGCATATTTCACATATTCTTTTTATAATAAATATATTCCTATGATTAATATATTCTCCCTATAATTCATATATTTTTCTTATATTTCACATATTCTTCGTGCAAAAGTCACCATCGTTAAATTTCAACATGATTTTTTATTGTCATTATTGTTATCATTATTGTTATCATTGTTATTACTATCACCATCATTATCATCATTATTGTAATTATTATTATCATTATTGTTATCATTATCATTATTATAATTCATATCATTAATATCATCATTATTATTACCATGATTACTGTTATTGTTATTATCTTTTTCATTATTTTTATCATTATTATAATATTAGTATCTTTAGTATCATTGGTGTTATCCTGTTATCATTGTTATTCTAATTATCATTATCATTATTAATTTCACTATTATTGCTGTTTGTTATTATTATTGTCATCATTATCTTTATCATCATTCGTGTTTTTATTATCATATTATTACTAAAAATATTTTCATCACCATTTTTATTATTATCATTATTATCATTATTATCATTATTATTATCCATTAGCAATAACACTATTAGTAGGAATGCAATTATCATTAAACGCATTGTTATCGATATTATTGTTATTATCATTGTTATTGTTATCATTATAGTTACATTTATTATAATCATCATTATCATTAAGATCATTATTGTTATCATTATCATGATCATTATTATTATCATTATAATCATCATTATTATTGTGATCAATCTTACAGATACTAGTATTATATATTTTTAAGTAATTATGATCATTATTATTGTTATTATCATTATTGTTATTGATATTGTCATTATTTTGTCATCATCGTCATTATCATTATTCTTATCATTCCCATTATCGCTGTTACCCTTATTAACATCATTATTATTATTATCGTCATCATTATCAACGTAATTATCATCATTATTATTTGTTTTCATTATTATGATTATTATTATTGTCATTTTTATTATCAGTAGTAATTGTATCACTTGCTATCATTATTATCATTACTCTAATTTACGTTATAGTTGTTATTAGTATTATTATCATAATTACTGTTATTATCATTGTATTCATCATCATTTTCATTGTTATTATTATCAATATCATTTTATCATCATAATTATTATCATTATCATTATTTTTTCATTATTGTTATCATCATTTCGTTTTTTATTATCATTATCATTATCATAAGCCTTCTCAGTTTTATTTCTCTAATTGTCACAATCAGCATCATTATAATCATGATCAGCATTATCCTTACGATCCTTTTTTGTTTTCCTTTTCTTATTTTCTTTTTTTTTTTTTGTTCTTCTTGTGTGCCCTAGTAGTCGATATAGTACTGGTAAAGGTAACGGTAGTAGCAGTAATTGTAGTGGTAGTAGAAGCTACCCCCGGTCCCCTCCCTCTTTCCAACTCTCCTAGCCCCCCCCCCCCCCATTCCCCTTCTCACACCCCCTCTGTCACTCCTTAATCCTTCCAGTCGCTCCTTCTGCTCCCACCCTTCTCCTTTCACCCTTTTCATTTCCTTATCTCTCCACCTCTTCTTCTCCTCCCACTCTTCCCCTTTCACTCTTTTCCTATCCCTATCTCTCCACCTCTTATTCTCCTTCCACCCTTCTCATTTCACCCCTTTCCTATCCCTATCTCTCCCTCCCTCCTTCTCCTCCCACCCTTCTCCTTTCACCCTTTCCCTATCCCTATCTCTCCTCCTCTTCTTCTCCTCCCACCCTTCTCATTTCACTCTTTTCCTATCCCTATCTCTCCACCTCTTCTTCTCCTCCCACTCTTCTCCTTTCACCCTTTCCCTATCCCTATCTCTCCACCTCTTCTTCTCCTCCCACCTTTCTCCTTTCACCCCTTTCCTAACCCTATCTCTCCACCTCTTCTTCTCCTCCCACCCATCTCATTTCACCCTTTTCCTATCCCTATGTCTCCACCTCTCCTTCGTTCACAGGGTGTTTTTTTTCTATGTAATTGATGCAAAGGTGTTGTAGTAAGTCTCCGCTTGGCAAGGACTGTGGCTTCTGTTGCAAATTCACGGCTTAGCAAATCAGGGACGTGCAACAGACGGTGATATAGAGACAATAGGCAAAGCGCTAGGTTTCTGGTACCTATTTCCTGTGTCTTTTCGTCTTCTTTCGTTGCTTTCTCTGCTTGTGCTTGCTTTTGTTGTTCTTTCTTTTCTTTCTGTCTTTCTCTTTCTGTCTCTTTCTCTTTCGCTGTCTGTATGTCTGGCTGTCTTGCTCTCTCTCTCTCTCTCTCTCTCTCTCTCTCTCTCTCTCTCTCTCTCTCTCTCTCTCTCTCTCTCTCTCTCTCTCTCTCTCTCTCTCTCTCTCTCTCTCTCTCTATCTATCTCTATCTCTCATTATCATTATTATCATTATTATTGTAATCATTACTGCAATCATTACTATCATTATTGTTATCAATATCATTATTATCATTATCATCATCATTAACATCAACTATTGACTCTTTCGTGATTGTTTTAACAATAATTATTTTCATTACTATTATCATACTTGTTATCATTAGTAACATGGAAATCACCTTTATTATTATCATTATTTCACTAATTGTCATTATATAAATGTTATCATTGATTTTTTTACCTTTATCATTTTTTTGGAATTATTGTTTTTATCTCTATTACCATTATCATCATCTCTTTCATGGTAACTATTGTTATTATTTACATTATCATTGTTATAATCATATCCATTATTTTCATTTTTATTGATGTCATCTATGACATAGACATTATCTTTTTCACCGTTTGCATTATTTTTTCATGCACATTATTATTGTTTTCCTTATTATTGTTATTATTATCATCCTCATTACTAATAGTATCATTACCATTACTGTTATCATTATTATTATCGTTATTATTATTAACTTTATCATTATTATTACTATTTTCATCAT
>NC_091557.1:27696462-27701462 GCF_042767895.1 Penaeus vannamei
TATAAATAAGAAAGAAATGAAAGAAGAGAGGAAGAAGAAAATTAAAAGAAGATAGAAATCAATGAAGAAAAGAAAGAAGGACAAAAAGAAGGGGGAAGAAAAGGAGAAAAAAGTAGGAAAGGAGGATGAGAAAAGAGGAACAAGAAAAAAATGATACGGGGAGAGAGGGACTAGAGGCAAGGATATGGGAAGGAAGAAGGAGGTAAAGACAGAAAAAGGAAACTGTAGGAACACAGAAGGAAAAGAAAAGAAAGGAAAGAGACGATGAGAGATGAACATAGAAAAAACAATGTAAGCAATAGAGTTAAAAATGAAGAGAAAAGAATAAAAAGGGGTAAAAACAAGACAAGAACAAGAATAGAGAAAAAAAGAGTCAAACCATCGCATGAGGAAAGAAATCAAGACATAGCTGTAACAGCTCGACGTCTCACGGGAGGCTGGAGAGCGAGCGGGCTAAATGTTGCGTCATTGACATACTCCTCGAAGTCCAATTTATACTGGATGGCGAGGAACACTCTTGCTGGGAGGTTGTCGGTGTGTTTGTGTGTTGTTTTGCGCTCAGGGAGTGTGCGTGGATAGTTAAGCGGATAGGCAGAAAGATAGAAAGATCGGTTGACATTTTAAGTAGGATGGCAAGTGTGGAAGTAGATAGATAGGTGAGTGAGTGGGGAGGCAAGTAGATAATAGAGAGATTAGTTAATAGAAAGTTGAATAGATGGATAGATTGATTAGCCCAAGGGCGTGTATGGGTGTGAGTATACGCATTTGTGTGTGGGTGGGTGGGAAAGGGTGTACGAGTGTGTACACACTGGTTGTGCATTGCAATGAAAAAAGTTACTACGGGAATAACTGACATTTTAGGATCAGCATAAACCTCTTTTTCAGTCACCGGTCCGGAAAATAATGCAACATTAGACCAGAAATAAAGGAAAAGGGAAAATAAAAGAAACAAATTTTCACAGCCCCTTTGTTTATTGATGCAATTACTAAGGACTGACCTTCAATAAGTAGGTTAAAGTCTGTTGCAAGTAGGAGACGGCGAGGCACCCAAGAGACATGATAATTACAAAGTGTACCTAAATAAAGTGCTGGTGGTTCGGTATATACCCATACAGATACTGTATGTATGTGATATACATAAATATTCGCAAAGGACTACATATATATGTGTGTATAAATACAACTACACAAATACACATGCAGAGAGAAATAGAGGGAGAGAATAAAGATAAAAATTGTGGAAAGACCTAGTTTCAAATTCCATCCCAAGTGTATCCCAAATTAAAACGAAGAAAAAAAAAACCTTCCTACCTATCAAACCAATCAAACCTACCGCTATCAAATCAATCAAATCAAATAAATTAATTCAATAAAATCTATCAAATCAAACGCTATCAAATCAATCCAATCAATCAAATCAATCAAATCAAACCTACCGCTATCAAACCAAAGTATCACAAGTGTATCCCAAATTAAAATGAAAGCAAAAAAGGACCTTCCTACCGCCATCAAACCAGTTCTCTGCGACGTTTCCCTGTAGTGGAGAGCTCTTCCACTCAGTCCTATATTCTCTTCCGGAACCCCACTAAGATCTTATCAACTGGCCGTCAAAAACTTTTAGTCAACCATTTCAAGGTAATGCTAATTTCCGGAATAAAATATTTGAAATATACGTAGACTCACTTTCCGCCTAAACTTAAATTTTCCGCCTAGAACTTAAATTTTTCGTCCCAAACTTAAATTTTCCGCCCAAAACCTCAAATTAAATGGAAAATACGTTGAGAAGGCATAGGGATGTAAACATGTACTCTCTACACACATTCATTATAAATCGTTACCCCAATGGAGCATGACCCAGCAACTGACGTAATGCTGTACACAGATCATGAACCTCAGTCTTAAGATCACCAATTCACATCATTCAAAGTTTGACGAATAATAATATTTCATCACAGGTGCAAGAACTTCCTGTGTCACTAATAACGAGATGACTAATACCATAATCAATGCAGAAATCGACAACATAGAATTGTTTGGTGATCCAGGAACCCAGTACTAATTGAATAATCATTAATTTATTTGCAATTTTTTGTTTCATGCACTTATCTCAGAAATAAAATCGATCAAATAGTACCATTGGCATTTTTTAAAGACCAAGCTAAAAGTTTAATTCACTGGGACTGTTGATTAAGATATTATGAATGGGAGTAAATAATACCACGCTAACTTTTGTCCTCATCGAATATACTCTGCATTAGATATATCTGATTAAAGTTTCACGATCAACAGCAGTGAATTATTCATCTTACGTTCCGGATTATTTATATTTATACATTTTTTTCACCCTTACACTACTGAGTAACATGGTACATGGAATCACTAATCAATATATCTGGAAATATTAATCAACAGACATGAAGAGAGAGACTGCACGAAAATAGAAAGAATTGTGTTTGGAAGACGATCACTTATACATACATACATACATACACACACACACACACACACACACACACACACACACACACACACACACACACATATATATATATATATATATATATATATATATATATATATATATATATCATCATCATCATTAGGAGCTAAGGCCGACGGGGGCGCATAGCCGCTTCCACTTTTTGGGATCCCTCATGGCAAGCCACTAGGCAGGGACTCGGTCCATCTCGAGTTCCTCCCGACAGGTTTGATCGATCTGCCCAAGCCACGACCTCCTAGGTCGTCCCACAGGCCTCCTCCACCCAGGGTTGTATCTTACAGAGACAACCTGATGAGCAGGATCAGCCTGTGGAAAGCAAGCCAGGTGGCCATATAACCTGAGTTGGCGATCCCGGATTGTGTAAGTGCCAGTCTCACGGTGCAACCGTTGGTTAGACACATGGTCCCGCCAACAATACCCCATGATCCGGCGCAAGGGCTTATTACAAAAGGCATCAAGACGAGACTTGTGTGGCTCAAGGTGTAGATCACAGAACATGTAAATCCTTTGAATTCTTAGATCTCTCAACACATTTTATTCTCTTGACAGCACTATATAATGTCCAGGTTTCACTACCGTAGAGTAAAACTGGCATTATTAGGGCCCTGGAAACCCGTAGCTTGGTCCTTCTGCATAGGTATCTCGAAATACTTTTGTCGAGAGAGTTCATGACCCCTGCTGCCAGGCCAATCCGTCTGCTGACTTCCTGGTCTGACAGCCTAGAGTTATGAACTGCACTACCAAGGTATGTAAAGCTCTCTGTGCACGTACCGACCGAACAGGTTCTCCTAGCAAGTCCCCAAAGTCCTGGATCTTGGTCTTGGTCCAGGAGACTTTTAGACCCAAGGGCTTCGCTTCATTACTAAATGCATCGAGAGCCACCACTAGGGTTTCCAAAGACTCAGATAGAATAGCTACATCATCGGGAAAGTCAAGGTCTGTAACCTTAATATTCCCCAATGTTGCTCCACAATGACTTTGAACAGTAGCTCTGCCTAGTATCCAGTCCATGCAAGTATTGAAAAATGTAGGTGCAAGGACACAGCCTTGCCTCACTCCTGAACTGACAGGAAAGAAGCTCGACAGGCCCCCACCACACTTTACAGCACTTTCAGTACCAGTATACAGGTTTGCTATTAGTTCATTAATCCTTGTTGGAATTCCTCTCAGTCTCAGGTTCTCCCAGTGTGACTCCCGATGCATTATATCAAATCCCTTCTCGAGGTCGATGTAGGCTGCAAGCAGCCCACGTCCGAACTCACGACGGCGCTCTACAATGACTCGAAGCGCAAGGATACGGTCTATTGTGGACTTACCAGGAGTGAATCCAGATTGCTCCGGCCTCTGATGCCTCAGTAGATGGTCTCTAATACGCCTCAGAAGGATGTGGGCAAGAACCTTGCCTGGTACACTGAGCAGTGTGATGCCGCGGTGATTGCTGCAGTCCCATCGGTCCCCCTTCCCCTTCCAGAGAGGGATGACCACACCCCTCAATGGGTCAAGGGGAACGGTACCGGACCGCCAGATGGCAGCCAGGACAGCATGCAATCCCCGCGCCATAGGTTCACCACCAGCCTTTAACAGTTCAGCTGGGATGCCACAAAAACCCGCTGCTTTACCACTCTTCAGCTTGGAGATCGCCTCCCTAACTTCGGTTAGGGAGGGTGAGTCCTCGCTAATGGGTGGGTCCGGCAGCGGAATCACGGCATTACCCGCATCCAAGTTAACTGTTGGAAGGTCAACCTGATACAACTGCTCAAAATACTCAGCCCAACGCTCCCTCACCGCAACAGGATCTGAGACGATCTGGCCACCTACTAAGCGAACTGCAGTCACCTGTGAAGAGGGCTTGGAATTCAGTTTTCTCAGGGCTTGGTATGCAGGACAAAGGTCATTTACTAAGAAATGGCCTTCGACCTCCTCAGCAAGACTCCTAATAAACTGTTCCTTGTCCTTTCTTAACAGAGACCGAGTTCTCCGCACCTGAGAACGGAGCAAATCCCGATCCCCTGCCAGACGAGCCGCACGGCAAGCACCTATGGCTTCTAGTGTCTCCTGAGAGATTAAATTCTGTCTTACCCTCGGGCGTTCTCCAATCGATTCTTGGGCTGCATCAAGCGTTTCGCGCTTGAAGGTGTCCCACAGAAGTACAGGGTCCGTCAGATTGTCGAGCGCTGTGAAGCGATCAGAGATTGTCTCAGCAAACCCCCGAGCACACTCCCTCTCCTTCAGCCTGTCCAAATGAAACACCCTAGGGTGGTCATTGGGCTGCTGGGGAGTTCTGAAGTGAACCCGGAGGGTAGCCACAACCAATCTATGGTCAGTACCATAGAACTCGGCACTCCTATACACCCTGCAGTTCTAGAGGATCCTCCAGCGAGTGCTAACGAGAATGTGGTTGATCTCCTTGGCTGCATTACCCGCATCGCTATACTATGTCTAACGATGTGGGACTGGGCGCTGGTACTAGGAGCCAGAAATCCTCATTTTTTTATCTATA
>NC_091557.1:27706462-27708962 GCF_042767895.1 Penaeus vannamei
TAAATTGTAAAGATTAACCTAAGAAAAGTTTTGGATTAAGATTTTATAGCCAAAATTAGTATGCCGACTTTCCTACTTACCCCGGATTTCATTGTTTGAAGTTTTCTGCCTCATGTTCTTTTTGAATCTGCCATTATTATGTATCAATGTATATGATTCTGTATCTTAAATTGTCACATACTTTGTCATTGATATTTTAACTGAATTGTATTTCTTCAAATGTTGATAAAATTGTAACTTTCTTGAATATAACTCATTTTGATTTTCAATTTGATGTTTCATACTAGTCATTTTGTGTTACTTAATGTGTCCTAGGGATATTGTACAAATTATGAAATACGCCCGAAACGTTTGGCTTTGTACATTAAAGAAGAATAAGAAGTACGACATTTTTGTTAAGTTCCTTCCCAATGATGATCTTGGTGACGACGCTAGTTTTGAAATTTCTGCTTATGCTCCGCTTCCCGTCTGGAATTCCAACTACCACAATTATTGCTCAAAGGCATGGTAACTATGCGTTGAAAGTGTATAGAAAATTCCAAAAATGTTCTTTCAAGGAAAGCAAAATTAACTTTCACCTGAATTTTTTTAATGCATATCTCAAAAGTAAATTGATTCCAAAATCTTTAAGATTTAAACTCTGGAAGCACGATAAGGATAACAAGAAGGCATATCATGATTTTCAGAAAAAAAAAACTTTTGGAAACTGAAATCAAGAAGAAAATCCGAGAACTAAATTTCATAAATAAGAAAGTTAAAGAATTAAAATTAAAAAATATTACTTCATGGCTTGATTTCAGTTATCTAAAAGTTCATACAGAATCTATAAATGTGAATACTTTGAATAAAATTAAATTTGTACATGAGGGTAAACTTTTCCATTTAGGATATGATAATCCAGTCCCCGGATGTTGATAAAGTTGTTTTCAATTTTTCTAGTGTAAACTTGTCTTTAAAACTAAAACGATTATTAGCAAATGGTTTAAAATTTGGCATCCCACCATCAAAATTGAATTTTGCTAATTTTTTTCTATCTTTTGAAAAATTGCTTGGGTCACTTTATACTCTCAAGCCATCAAATAAATTTCCAAATGTTCATAATCACATCAAATCGAGTATTAAGAATTTGGCTTTTTCTACTTTTTATGCTTTTAAAAAGGAAATTACTCAAGATGGGATATCAACTAGCGACCTCAAAACTCTTAAAGATTTGTCTAAGAACCCTGATGTAATTATTACTAAACCAGACAAAGGTCAAGGTGTTGTTCTAATGAACAGATCAGATTACGTCAAAAAAGTTGATGACATTCTTATGGATAAAACAAAATTCTCCCAAATTCCTAACAAACCTGAATCACTTATTATCAAAAATGAGGATAAACTTAATTCTTTTCTAAGGAAATTAAAAAAAGAGGTTATTAATGAGTCTACTTACTCTTCCCTCTTTACTTCTGGCTCAAGACCTGGAATTTTTTATGGTTTACCCAAAATTCATAAAGCAAACTTACCCGTCAGACCCATCCTTTCAGCATTGGGAACCATTAATTATAATGTTTCTAAATTTTTCATTCCCACACTAAAACGACTCACTCTGAACCAGTATACCATACAAAACACCTTCACCTTTGTTCAGAAATTAATTGAGATCCCACATGCTAATGACCATGTCCTAGCTAGTTTTGATGTTACTAATTTCTTTACAAATGTCCCTTTAGATGAAACCTTAGATATCATTATGAACTCAGTGTTTGATAAATCTGATAAAGTTTTGGGATTTAATTTTAGAAAACTTTTGGATATAGCCACGAAGGATATAATGTTTTGGTTTATTGAAATTTTGAAGGGGTAGCAATGGGAAGCCCTTTAGTACCTACTTTAGCTAACATTTTCATGTGTTATAATGGAAGTAAATGGCTGGAAAATTGCCCTGTGAAATTTAAACCCAAACATTACTTCAGATATGTTGATGATACTTTATTATTTAAACCCGAAGATGAAGTTAACAATCAATGGAATACCTTAACAATCAACATCCTAACATTAAATTCACTTGTGAAATTGAACAGAATGGACATCTCCCCTTTTTAGATATTGATATTTCTAGGGTTATGAATTCCTTTGTCTCCTCAGTCTATAGAAAACCAACCTACACGGGTCTCACAACTAAATTTAATTCTTATATACCTATCAAATATAAAGGGAATTTCATTTCTACTCTGATCTTCAGAGCATTCAACATTTCCAAGGATTATTTTAGAAAATTATCAAATTTAATTAAAGCTCATTATTCAACTGTCACTCTTAAAGTAGTATATACAACCTCCCTCTCTTTAAGTAATTTGTTTAAATTTAAGGTCAAGGTCCCGAAATCTTTACGCTCTTCAATGGTATACAAATTCTCGTGCAGTAGCTGTGATGCTACTTACATTGGGAAGACTTCCCGTAATCTCTTTATGAGGATTGAAAAACATAAAGGTATCTCATTTAGGAATACAAACTA
>NC_091557.1:27726462-27728962 GCF_042767895.1 Penaeus vannamei
ATTACTGTTATTATTATCATTGCTACTACTCTTACTACTGTTATTATTATTATTTTTTTTTTTTAGTATTGTTATTATTATTGTTATTATTATCATCATTATCAACACCATCATCACCATCATCGTCACCATAATCATCATCTTTATCATCATCACAATTATTATCGTACAAAAAAAAAAAAATCACAATGCACAACCTAGATTTATTGAAATAAGTGAGACAATAGTTTCGGGATCCACTTCGATTCGAACATGGTGTCGAGGAGGGTCCCGAATCTGTTGTCTCACTTATTCAGTAAATCTATGTTGTGCATTGTGTTTTTTTCTACCAATATATCAAGACAGTAGAGTGTTCTTTCATTCATTATTATTATCATTATTACCTTCATTGTTAGTATTTTTACTATTACTACCTTTGTAGTATGCGGCTGCACACGTTCCGACTCTAGGGATGATTTTACTTTCATAAACCTCGGCCAACGCAACACGAGACTCTGAAGACTATGTATGTATGTGTGCGTGTGTGTGTGTGTGTGTATATGTATATATATATATATATATATATATATATATATATATATATATATATATATATTATATACATATATATTATATACATATATATATATATATATATATATATATATATATATATATATATATATATATATTATATACATATATAAACATATATATATATATATATATATGTGTGTGTGTGTGTGTGTGTGTGTGTGTATGTGTGTGTGTGTGTGTGTGTGTGTGTGTGTGTGTGTGTGTGTGTGTGTGTGTGTGTGTGTGTGTGTGTGTGTGTGTGTGTGTGTGTGTGTGTGTGTATGTATATGTATATATATATATATATATATATATATATATATATATATATATATGTATATATATATATATATATATATATATATATATATATATATATATATATATATATATATATATATATATATATATATATATACGCTTGGATTCACCTCGCTTCACGCTTGGATTTACTTCGCTTTATGCCAGGATTGCTGGTTACCTCCTCCCTAATTTAAGTGATTTTGACGGTTGTGTTGACGATGATTGACCTCTCTTTAAACTCGAGCGTGTGACAGACTGCAGGATGCACTCTCTCTCGTGATGTCCCATCGTAGTACTTTATTTTCCAAGTGTTAGAGAGCATTAGAAGGACCAAGGGAATTAAAGGATCCGTATCTCCAGTGTTACCATTATTTTTTCAATTAAGTTATTAGTTTTCTTTCGTCCTTGCCTGAGGATCCGTACCTCCAGTACTTTTACAACCAAGTTATTCTTTAGTTTTGTATCACCTCTGCTTAAGGAGCCGTATTACCGGGCATAAAGATCTTTGTCAGGATCTTACTTATTTTACTGATATAGGTTTGCTTTTGTTTTGCCTAATGCGTGTTTTTTTTCTCTCTCTTTCTTTATTTAATTCCTGCCTGACCTTATGGGAGCTCGGGTAGTCTTGTCATCACATTATATTTGATTTCAGTTGTTGTCGTTTGTTGCTGTCTCGGCTGATTCCTGTCTGACCTCGTGGGCGCTCAGGCAGTCTTCGATCTTACATTTTTTCGCCGCTTATTTGACCTTCATATCAAGTTGTTTCTTGTTTTTGCTGTTGATTTTTATCGAAGTATTGTCTTTGTCGATTCCTGCCTGACCTTGTGGGTGTCGAAGCAGTCTTCGTGTTCCTTGTCCTTTTTTATAAATATCTAACTTGGCCGTCATAGCGTTATTTCTTGTTTTTATTCGTTTATATTTAGTTTTGGTATTAGGTGCCCGTCAGTATTAGCTCTTACTTTTTGTTTTTACGTTGTCAATATCCATTTGGGTTGGATATTACCACTTTAACGCAAATTAAGGACTTGGATGTTATAATAACCCCTTCGTAACAGTACCTCTGGAGTTGGTACGCCAACTTCGGTTGAACACATTTTCACCTGTCATTGTAAGTTTATCTGGTGGTGGTTTCATGTGCATCACCTCCGCTACGATAAATTGGTGATGCACACATCTTTTTCTACTTCTCCATGACTGAAAGTGCCTGTAACTCCCTGTTGAGTACAACTTGCTCCTTGAATAAATATCGTACCATCATACTTTTACTCATTTCCAGTCAGGATATAAATTGCTCTTATTTGTCACCACTAAAGTTCTGTTTCAGACCAATATTAGACGGCTAAGTCTTTCTCGGACTATCTCCTAAACAGCACATCGTTGGTTGCTCTGCTTTCTCGCAACCCCCGAAAGGCTTCAAAAAGGCTAGATAAATTAGAGTATATTAACCTGATGTCAAAAAACAAACTAATAGTGCTATACCTGTGTTTTCGCTTCCAGCAGGCGGGTGCTCAAACCGAAAGGAAGAATTTTTTGATCTTGTATTTTGCTTCCAAACACTCCACGCAGACGCTCAACTAACGCCACTTCCCTTTTCACATCTACACATTTACACGTCCAACATTCAGAACACATACTGTATTTT
>NC_091557.1:27766462-27776462 GCF_042767895.1 Penaeus vannamei
TAAGATGGGTAGAAGAGAAGGAAAAGGAGAAGAGGGAGAGATGGAGTAAAAGAGAGGAGGAAGATGGGTAGAAGAGAAGGAAAAGGAGAAGAGGAAGAGATGGAGAAAAGGAGAGAAGATGGGTAGAAGAGAAGGAAAAGGAGAAGAGGGAGAGATGGAGAAAAAAGAGAGGAGGAAGATGGGTAGAAAAGAAGGAAAAGGAGAAGGAGGGTAGAAGAGAAGGAAAAGGAGAAGGAGGGTAGAAGAGAAGGAAAAGGAGAAGAGGGAGAGATGGAGAAAAAGAGAGGAGGAAGATGGGTAGAAGAGAAGGAAAGGGAGAAGAGGGAGAGAGATGAAGAAAAAGAGAGGAGGAAGATGGGTAGAAGAGAAGGAAAAGGAGAAGAGGGAGAGAGATGGAGAAAAAGAGAGAAGTTGGGTAAAAGAGAAGGAAAAGGAGAAGAGGGAGAGATGGAGAAAAAGAGGAGGAAGATGGGTAGAAGAGAAGGAAAAGGAGAAGAGGGAGAGATGGAGAAAAAGAGAGGAGGAAGATGGGTAGAAGAGAAGGAAAAGGAGAAGAGGGAGAGATGGAGAAAAGGAGAGGAGGAAGATGGGTAGAAGAGAAGGAAAAGGAGAAGAGGGAGAGATGGAGAAAAGGAGGAGGAAGATGGGTAGAAGAGAAGGAAAAGGAGAATAGGGAGAGATGGAGAAAAGGAGAGGAGGAAGATGGGTGGAAGAGAAGGAAAAGGAGAAGAGGGAGAGATGGAGAAAAAGAGGAGGAAGATGGGTAGAAGAGAAGGAAAAGGAGAAGAGGGGGAGATGGAGAAAAAAGAGAGGAGGAAGATGGGTAGAAAAGAAGGAAAACGAGAAGGAGGGTAGAATAGAAGGAAAAGGAGAAGGAGGGTAGAAGAGAAGGAAAAGGAGAAGAGGGAGAGATGGAGAAAAAGAGAGGAGGAAGAAGGGTAGAAGAGAAGGAGAAGAGGGAGAGATGGAGAAAAAGACAGGAGGAAGATGGGTAGATGAGAAGGAAAAGGAGAAGAGGGAGAGAGATGGAGAAAAAAAGAGGTGGAAGATGGGTAGAAGAGAAGGAAAAGGAGAAGAGGGAGAGAAATGGAGAAAAAGAGAGGAGGAAGATGGGTAGAAGAGAAGGAAAAGGAGAAGAGGGAGAGATGGAGAAAAAGAGAGGAGGAAGATAGGTAGAAGAGAAGGAAAAGGAGAGGAGGGAGAGATGGAGAAAAGGAGAGGAGGAAGATGAAGAGTGGAGAGGAGGAAGAAAGTGAGGAAGGGCAGAAAGGGGCGAAGAGGGGGAAGGTGAGGGATAAAGATGAGAGAGGGTGGAGAGGAGGCAGGAGGAGAATTAAGGGGACGGAGGAGGGAGGAAGAGAAGGATAATAGACGAAGAGAAAGATGGGAGACGAGAAGGAAAGAGAGGAGAGAGAAGATAAAGGAAAGGCGAAAGAGCAAACAGAAAAGAGACACGGATAAAGAAATAGTAAGGAAAGCGAAAAGAGGAAGAGGAGGAGGAGGAGAAGGAGAAGGAGGCAAACCCGGGAGCGATAATGGCGGCAAGGTAGGTAAAGGCAGAGTGCACCGAGCAATATCTTTCCCCCTTTCTGAGCAATGGCCGCCGCAAATTCCCGATCGGAGTGCGCAGCGGAGGATACGGCGTCGGCGGAGGGCCATGCGTCATGAGGGAAACGTGATTTAATCTTGACACTGATGCTCATCCGCGGGCCTTCAGACTCGGAGTTCGGAGCCCGAAACTCGAAGCCCAAGGGAGGACGCGGCGCCGGGTGTACATGTTTGTTATTATTTGCTATCGCGGGAGGAGGGAAGCGCGCACGGGTGGGGGGAGGGGGTGGGCGAGCTGCTGTTTGTTGCTTGTTTTGTTTGTTTGCTTTGATTTTTTTTTTTTTTTATTGTTTATGTATATATGCGCGCGTCTGTGTGTGTGTGTGTGTGTGTGTGTTTGTGTGAAAGTGTGTGTGTGTGTGTAAGTGTGTGTGTGTATGTGTGTGTGTGTGTGTGTGTGTGTGTGTGTGTGTGTGTGTGTGTGTGTGTGTGTGTGTGTGTGTGTGTCTGTGTGTGCGTTTGTGTGTGTACCCGCGCTTATGTTTGTGTTGACGTGCGTGTGTTGCATATGTGTTTATGTGTAGCAACCCCCCTCCACTCAAAAAGAAAAAAAGAAAAAAAAATGATATTAAAAGGTCGACGAACATTTCAGAATGATCAATAAGACAAACAAGATATCAATCAGCTTCTACTTCAAGCGACTTGGAAAGATCAAATCATCTAAAACATGCAAGCGTGTTTACCCAGAATCATACATCGAAAACATGCTTTCGACAACTATCACTCTCATCAGAAATCGAGTACGTAGTGTATTGTGAACTCCGTCGGTAAAAATTGCGAATTCTTTTAACGTATTTGAGAGCTCCATTAACTAGAAGGATAGGAATGAAAAACGAAGAAGAAGAAAAAAAAATGTCTTTTAATGTACTCAGGAATTCCATTAACTAAAAGTACGAATGAGAGAGAGGGGGGGGGGGAGTGGGGGGGAGGCAAACGGACAGAAACAAAAAAGGAGAGAGTGAGAGAGAGAGAGAGAGAAGGGGGGAGACAAAAGAAACAGAAACAGAGAGATAGAAGGAAAACACACACATACACAAACATATATATATGTGTGTGTGTGGATGTGTGTGTGTGTGTGTGTGCGCGCGCGCGTGCGCGTGTGTGTGTGTGTGTTTGGTATGCGTCCACGTATATTTGTGTATATGAAAATATCTACCCGTTCATATGTATTAATTGTTGTATCAACGCGCCCATGCACCCACGAACTTGCCCATCCATCTAAATCTACCTCCCTCTATATCAAGCAAAAAATCATACTTACAAACCTGTCAGATGACCCGGTTACCTCCAGGCCGCCGCGAAGGTAAGACGAACACGCACACCTCGGAGTCGACGTCATGAGCGCCTAGTATTTACCGTGGGCGGCGATATGAGATGGAAATCAAATACCGAAGCGCACCGTCACCCCGGACTGCCGCTGGGAATACGCCCCCCCCCCCCCTACCCCCATCCCCACCCCTCTCCCCCACCCCTTCTCCCGCTCCGCCTCCCGCTCGGCTCGCCCACTCGCTGCTTGTCTGCCTGAGTGTCTGTCTGTCTCTCCTCTTTTCTTTCTTTCGCTCTCTCTCTCTCTCTCTCTCTCTCTCTCTCTCTCTCTCTCTCTCTCTCTCTCTCTCTGTCTCTCTGTCTCTCTGTCTCTCTCTCTCTCTCTCTCTCCATATATCATGACGAAATGGTTTTCCTTAAAGAATTTTTAAAACTAATGGGTACCCATTATTTTTGTTTGACAAAATTACTAAAACTTTTCTTTGCAAAATATTCTCTAACCAGCACACTGCCCCTACTGTTAAAAAAGACCATAGGTATGTTAAACTACCATATATGGGTAGTTTAAGCTTTGACATTAGGAAACAGCTACAAGTACTATTGCAAAACCATTACCCCCAAATTAAATTCACCTTTGTTTTCACTAACTAACAATATTGCCAAATTTCTAAAACAACTAATGAGATGTAACTCTGTTATGTGTCCTAATGTTGTATATCTATTTACCTTTCCTTGCTGCCAAGCTCGGTGCGTGGGATCTGCCTCACGATGGCTACGTCACCGCATCTTAGGACACAAAGGCAAACCCGTCAGGACTCGCCTCCCTCTGAGTAATCCTTCTCTCTCAGCAATAAGAGAACACTCAATTTCACTCGCATCCTTTCCGTAACACAGCTTTCAGTATTCTATCCTCACGCTCTTATATGCAAGATGAACCCAGAACTAAACAAAGCTACCGCAACCACCTTGTTCATCATGCACATTTCTCTCTCTCTCTCTCTCTCTCTCTCTCTCTCGCTCCCTGTCTCTCTCTCTCTCTATATATATATATATATATATATATATATATATATATATATATATATATATATATCATATGTATGTATACGCATATATGCATATATATAAATATACATGTGTGTGTGTGTGTGAGTGTGTGTGTGTATACTATATGTATACATACATATATATATATATATATATATATATATATATATATATATATATATATATATATATATATATATATAAATATATAAATACATGAATATATGTGCGTGTGTTTATTCCTAACTCACTATGTAATACCCTCATAATCTAATCATAAAGAGATAATCCTCCAATCTTCTCACAGGAACAACAACAGCAAACAAGCCAACAAATACACAAAATGCAACACACAGAGAAGCAAAAGAACAAAATACAAAGCAAAAAAAAAAAAAAAAAAAAAAAAAAAAGAAAAAAAGCTCCCACTCTAATCAATAGGAGAGCCTTCGGTTTAAAGATCAGGCGGCCCAAGTTTGTAGGGCGAAATTCCGGCCGAAATTAATTGCTGCTCCATCGGTAAATGAGGAATTCATGTTGGCTTTGAGACACGAAAGATGAGTGGAGGAGAGAGAGAGAGAGAGAGAGAGAGAGGAAAGAGAAGGAGAGAGGAACAGAGTGGGAGGGTGTGAACTCACTCTTACTTGCTATTAATCTTTAGACTTCTATTCATTATTCATTACTACTAATGATATTATCATCATGGAGATTATCATTAATGATTCTATTACGCTAGCCATCGTCATTATCATTATTACCATATATCATCACTGTTATTTTTACTACCAGAATCTTCATTATTGTTATTACTATCATTATTATTATTATTACAATCATTATCACCATTGTTATCACCACTATCATTATTACTATCATTTTTTATAATTGTTAATATCATTGATATTGTTATCACTATCACCACTATTATCATCATACTTGTTATAATAATTGTTATTATTGTAAATAATATAATTATTATCATTATAATTATCATCAAGATAATAAGATTATCATTATTACCATTTATTGTTATCATTATCATTGTTATTGTTAATCATTATTGCCATTCATTTTTATCATTATTACCATTTATTATTATCATTATCATTATTATTGTTATCATTACTATTATCATTGTTATAATTGTTATCATTATCAATACTATCATTATCATTATTATGATTATTATTTCTACTATCATTATTACTATCATCATTATTACAGTCATCATTATTATGACTATGAACATTATCATTGATTATCATTCACATTGTTATCTTTATTATCATTACTACTATTTTTATTACTATTATCATTATCATAATTATTATAATTATTGTTATTACTAATCATACTATTCTTGTTATGATTATCATCATTATCAACATTACTTTTATTAATATCATTAGTGCTATAATTTTCCTTATCAATATTATTATCATTATGTTTATCCTTATTATAATCATCATTATCATCACGGCAATTTATTAATATCACTTTTTTTTTAAATATTGTCCTTGTTATTATCCTCGTCATTTTCTTCGTAATATCATTATCACGTTTATCTTTATTTTCATCTTCATAATCATTATCATCATGAGTACTATCACGATTATTAATATTGTTATCAGTATTATTATTAGTATTACCGTCGTTATGCTTAATATAATTTTTGTACGTATCGTTATTATTGGTCAATCTTATTCCTTTTCTTATTATAATGATTATCATTATTTCAACAGCTATTGTCCTTTTTTTATCAAAATCGTAATCAATATTATTATTATTATTATTATATCATCATTATATATGTCATTATTATCATTCTTCTTAGTATTATCATAGTTGTAATTATCATTATTGTTGCTGTTATTATTATTATTATTGTTATCATTACTATTATTATTACAGTTATTATTATTATCATTATTAGTATTAGTATTATCATTATCATTTATATTATCATTATTATTATCATTATTACGTTTATCATTATTATTATTATTATTACTTTTATCATTATTATTATTATTACTTTTATCATTATTATTATTATTACTAATAGTGTTAACATCATTATTTTTATTATCACTACTATCATTACCATCATTATTATTACTATTATCATTAGTATTATTATTACTACAATCAGAATTATAATTATCGTCATCATCATTATTACTCTTGTTACTATCATCATTACCATTACAATGATTTTGATTACCGTGATATTACTTTCATTATAATTATCATCACTGCTGTTTTGGTAGGTATAATCTGCGTTCCTATTATTACTACTATTATCATTATTATTATCATTATCATGACTATTTGCACAGTATCATTTTTGTTATGTATTTCATTATTATTGATAACATTGTTATTATCATTTTTATTGTTGTTGTAACTGCAGCTATTATCATTATCATTTTTATGTTATTACTACTGTTATCATGATGATGATAATGATAATCATGATAATTACAATGATGAGGATACTGATAAACAGGATAATAATGGTAATGAAAATAATGATAACGATAATAACACCCACAACAAAAAACGTGATAATAGTTAACAATGATGCAGACAGTAATGATAATGATGATGAAAATAATAATAACGATGATAATAATTATAATCATAATGATAATGATAATAATAATAATAATAATAATAATAATAATAATAATAATAATAATAATAATAATAATAATAATAATAATAATAACGATAATAATAATAATAATAATAATAATAATAATAATAATAATAATAATAATAATAATAATAATAATAATAATAATAATAATAATAATAATAATAATGTTAATAATGATAATGATAATAATACTGATAATAATATTAATATTAATAATAATAATAATAGTGACAATGATAACAATGATAATGATGGTGATAATAATAATGATAATCCTAATAATGATAATTATAATGTTGATAATTAATAATGATAATAATAATAATGATAATAATAATGATGATAATGATGATGATGATAATAATAATAATAATGATAATAATAATAATGATAATAATAATAATGATAATAATAATAACAATAACAATAATAATGAAAATAATAACAACAATAACGATAATGATAATGGTAATAATAACAATAACAAATAATAATGATAATAATGATAATAATAGTAGTTGTAATAGAAAAAAAAAAAAAAAATAATAATAATAATATCAATAATAATAATAACAATAATAATAATAATAATAATAATAATAATGATAATAATAATAATAATAATAATAATAATAATAATAATAATAATAATAATAATAATAATAATAATAATAATAATAATAATAATAATAATAATAATAATAATAATAATAATAATAATAATAATAATAATAATAATAATAAGGGCACTCGTCCAGTCAATCCGCTTTTTCCATAGCCTCTTACCTCTCATTGCAATTTCTATGTTTTTTTAGTTTTTTATCCTTTGTTAAAATGTATCCCTATTCCCGCAAATCTTCCCTTTTGTCCCTTTTCGCATACTTCGTTTCCTTCGTCGACCCTTTGGTATATTCCCTTAATTCTGTCCACCCTCGTCATCATATCCACGCCACTGCTTTCATTTTCTCTATTTCTTTATTTTCCTCTATTCATTCGTCTTCCAACTTCTCTTTAATGGTTGATATTTTCAACCATTGCTTTGCGTAACTTTCCCTTTCTTAGAGGGAATATCTTGCCACAAGAGAAAGAGACAGAGAAAGAGGCACAGAGAGAGAGAGAGAGAGAGAGAGAGAGAGAGAGAGAGAGAGAGAGAGAGAGAGAGAGAGAGAGAGAGAGAGAGAGAGAGAGGGAGAGAGATCAGCTTTACTGACTTTTCCATAGTCTTCGTCTATACTTCGAAGCCCACGACGGAAAGTTCACTCGTCCGGAACTACGCGTTTCTCGGCGAATTCCCATCTCTCCCGCTCTCTCTTTGCGGTTTCGTTGCTATACGTCTCGAGTAGCCGATGCTCCCCTTTCACATTGTTTTCAGTTAGGGGATAGTTATTATATTTACAAGAATGTCCTGTAGTTAGCAGAAACCAGTTCAGTGGTGCATTGCGAGCACGTATGGGATGCTTCGCGGGATATGTGCATGGGTGTTTCATCTTCAAATTCCTAGAGAATTTTTTATCTGTAGATGCCAGGAAGGACCAATTCCTAAAGGGACGTGGTAGTAAAAAATAAAATAAATCAAGAACCCTTGATCTAGCTGTCTCAAATTCCCCCCAGAGTTCGAAAGATCTCAATTCTTACAGCAAAAGAGGAAGATCTAAATGCCCAAGTTCAAATGATTCTGAAACATCATCATACCTTTGCTCTTGCCATTTCTGTTAGTCTAAAATCTTTCTTTTCTCATAATTTGCTATCACAAATATTTTATGAATTGCTTCTGCCTACACTCCATCCTGTCGTCTCAAATGCAGTATGCAATCCAGAACTGCGCTTGTATCCCTCGACGCGAAAGAGCGATGACGTCACGGATAGAGCGCTGGCCTTGGACTTGTTATTGCTATTGTTACCAGAATTACCATTGTTACCTACATTATTATCACTTTCCTATTTTAATTGTTGCTGATATTATAAACGTTGTTACTACTGCTGTTGTTAGTGGTAAGGCTATTAGTTATTATTATCTCTACCATCATCATTACTATAATTATGAATATCATTATCACTTGTTATTATTATTATCATTATTATTATTATTGCCATTACAATAATTATTATCATTTTCATTATTATTATAATTAATATTAATACATTGAATTTGATGACGGATTTGATTGTGATTAACTTAATCGATAATAATAGATATTTGGTGACTGATTTTTTAGTTACGCTTTAAATAATCTTTAAATTATCAAATAAAGGTTGAGAACAAATTTAAAATCATTTGAGATTTACCGAATAATAAAAGCTTATACTTTTGATGTCTTGTGTCAAAAGGCATTAGAAGAACTACAAATAACTATGCTAAGAGAATGTTAAAGATACATAAGGATTTGAAATTAATCTGAGAAAATCATGATTAATTTTGCTTTCTATTTCTAGTTCTATTTGATTAATGAATTAGGAGAACAAATGATAATTCTCATGAAAAGAGTGATGAAAATGAAATGGAAGGATTCAGATTCAGTTGAGCTAATTTAATTGTAACATGGGGATCTGTCCTTAATTAGTTTAGATATATTTTATGCAGCAAAAGTTGTGAGGATTCATGAATTCATCATAGAAGTTGTGGAATACAGTAATAGATATTTAGTGTCACACTGCCTGCTTCTGATCTTGTAGATGAGGAGGGAAAGGATGAAAATGATGGGTGTGAGAAGAAAAGGGAGACAAAAAAGGAGAGAAGATGAAACAACAAAGGAGGACAGGGAAGGTAGAAAGGGAGAGAGAGCAAAGAAGGAAAGGAAGATGAGAAGAAGGGAAGGGTAGAGGAGCAGTGTGTCAAGAATGTAGAGAGTATTTATTAGGCTTCAAGAGAATTGTTGTGTGAGGCTACGAAACATGATTGGACTGGGATTGAAAATTATAATAGAATTGATATCAATAGTTGAGGTAGAAAAGGCTGAAATGAAACAGTTTTGAAACATTCAGTATCATAGGGTCGCTCGGATGTTTCGCTTCGACATTAACCAGAGGGGTATTTCTGATAGAGAATTAAGGCTTAATTTGAGATTGACTCGAAAACGCAAATTTGGAGGATAGAAGATTAGATAGGGAGGAAAGGGAAGAGGAACGCTACAACGCCTGATATGCGGAGTGGGCGAATGAGGCGTTGTGATTGTGTACCTCCATTTAGTGAAGATGACCCACAGGAGGAGAACAGAAATGAAATGGAATGATTCGGGTTTGGTTGAGCAAAGTTAATTGTAACAATTATTGTAATTATTTTTATCATTATTACCACCATTTTATTTAATATTATTGTCAGTATCATTGTTATCATTTTTATATTACTATTATATTGCTATCATTATCATTACTATTATCATCATTTTAATCAATAAAAGTATCATGGTTGTTTCGTCGTTA
>NC_091557.1:27823962-27831462 GCF_042767895.1 Penaeus vannamei
AATAACAATAAAAATGACAAAAAGTTAGCAACAGGACTGTCAATAATAATCATGATATGTAAATAGTACTAAAAATATTGACAATATTGATAGTAAAATCAATAGTAATAATGGCAAGAATAACCTCATGCAACCACCTTTAATTACAAAAAAGAATATTATGAGATGAAACTTACTTTTCAGTAACTTTCTCATCATCCCCTTCAGTTATCCTATCCACCTTGTTATATATATATTATCCTATCCTCTTATCCTATCCACCTTGTTCGTGGCTCTTTTTTCCCTCTCTCTCTTTCGGGTGTGTGCAGGGGGGGGGGGGTCTTTTCATAACCATATCCCAGTAAATAACAGAATGTAAGTTTCCTTTGTAGATGATTCTGTCAATGTATACTTAGCAGGCTCTTCCTTAATTGTGCTGAGCTTATTCTGCTGTTTGCTTTTATGTCAAAGAAAATTTTAATCTGTACGTACAGAAGCGCGCGCACATACACACACACACGCACATAGAAAAGAACTACCAATGGCTCTGCGGGAGGAGGCGATCACCGGACCTCGAGCTTGATGAACCTCTTCCTTTGGGGCGACGTCGGCGGGCATAGCGGAGGCAGCGTCCCCCCGGAGTGACCGCCAGAGGTTAACCTCAGGCAGGGCGTGGACCGTCCGGTCCTTGTGGCCAAATTATCGGTTGCCTTTTGCTGGGGTCACACTAGTCTTCCTTCTCCTGCGATCCCTCGACAGCCTCGCCGAAGTCTAGTCAGCTACAACTTTTGATTGGTCAGCTGACCTGATATCTGAGAGGCCGTCTAGGGATCCCAGGACAGAGAAGCCTAGTGTGACCCTGGCTTTTGGTGTCAGGGGAACTGAAGCAGCTGAGAGCTGAGGTGGCTACTGTCTGGCAGGTGAAAAGACCTGGAAGACCAGTGTGGGTGGCTGCACCTACGATGAGTGGATAGCACTATTGTGACTGAAGCTTGCATTTGACTTCATGTTTACTATCTATGCCAAACTCATATCTGTAGTAAGCAAGAAATCTGCATTGTTCTGGGTGACTTCAATGCGGTATCTGGTTGCGACTGAACTATTTGTAGATTATAATTTAATTGTTAGCACAAAATTTAGAATAATTATTCTTTTTCTTCTGCAAAACTGCTCTAAAGTGTATAAAAGTATCATCATACTCCTTCGCAAAATCACTAACGATTGCTATATTTCTGGACCTGCTAGCATCGTTGTCTTTCGTACGATTCCGGTTTCATTTCCTAATAAGAATACTGCCATTACCATCGTTATCATCAGCATTATGTAGTAACAATGGCAACGGCAAAATAAATAATAGCGTAAAAAAAGCAGAAAAGGAGAGGAAAAGACAAAAAAAAAAAAAAAAAAAAAAAAAACACGAGCGTCATATCCTCCAGAGGAATCCTTCAAGTAGGAGAGAGGGTGAGACGGTTATATCCTGCGTGCATGATAGCTCGGGATATCTTTTGTATGCATGATCAAGCGCATATGTGTGCACACGGCACCCAAGGGGGAGGGGGCGAGTGAAGGGCGAGGCTTTGGGGTCGTGTGCAAATAGTTGAGATGAGGATTCGCGCTTTTTACTGAGCTGAAGTGTTGGTGTCTTTGGCATATATATTAATAGATAGATTAATGTATGAATAGATCGCCAAGTGGGAAGTGATACTCACACACACACATGTCATCATTTTCTCTTCGTCCTATCTTTCTTTCCCTTCTTCGTCCTCCCTTTCTTTCTCCTTTCGTCCTCTCTTTCTTTGTCTTCTTCGTCTTCGTCCTCCCTTTCTTTCTCTTCTTCGTCCTCCTTTTCTTTCTCTTCTTCATCGTCCCTTTCTTTCTCTCCTTCGTCCTCCCTTTCTTTCTCTTCTTCGTCCTCCATTTCTTTCTTTTCTTCGTCCTCCCTTTCTTTCGCTTCGGCTTCTCCTTTGTTCTCCATTCTTGCGCAATGTGTCCATGACGTCTGCCTCATTCTCAGAGTTCGCTATTATTCATGGTGAACAAATATGAGAAAGGAATGAACTTGAATCAGATGTATGTTAATCACTCCAGCCCTTCAAGACTTACATAAGGAAGTATGAAATAGTATAATTAGGGAAGCAGTGATGATGAGGATAATGGGTGGGTGGATGGGGGGTGGGTGGATGGGGGGGTGGGTGGATGGGGGGGTGGGTGGATGGGGGGATGGGTGGATGGGGGGTGGGTGGATGGGGGGTGGGTGGATGGGGGGTGGGTGGATGGGGGGGTGGGGGGGGGTTGATGGGTGGGTGGGTGGGTGGGTGGGTGGGTGGATGGATGGATGGATGGGTGGGTGGGTGAGTGGGTAGGTGGGTGGGTGGGTGGGTGGATGGATGGATGGGTGAACGGATAGGCGGGTCGATGGATGCATGGATGAATTGATGGGTGGGTGGATGAACTGATAGGTGGGTGGGTGGATGAACGTGTAGGTGGGTGGATGGATAGATAGATACGGATAGCTGGATCGATAGATAAATAGACATGTAGTTCATTTAGGTGTGTTTGTGTTTGTTTTCGTTTCATTTTGTATGTGCGTGTTATTGTGAGTTTTAGTCTGTGTAGGTGTTGGCGTTTGTGTACGTATATTTCTGTGTGCGTCTATTTTCTGAACGGTTGCTGACACTGAGATCAAGATAATTATGAACCAGCTACAGGTCATCCACCTCTACCACGCTATATCGAGCGAGATATGTATACTGTATACAGGTGTGCGTGCGTGCGTTTATGTGGGCCGTCGCGTGCATTTCATGTACGTTTAGATGCTTAGATCTATGCAACAAATCAGTATTCATTGCAGGAAAACAAGGTAAACTCCAGTTAACTCATGAAAATGTTAGTACTTTTTAGTTATTCAATCACAACTCTTCTTATGTAAATACGTTTTTTTTTTTTTTTGGTATAAAGTTTTCCAAATTACCTACATAATTAGTTGTCTAAGTGACTTTATTTTGTAAATGTTTTATTATATTCATATACAAAGCGCTTTCATAACTATCAAAGCTCGTATATGCAATGAAAGTAATGATGATAATAGTAAGGATAATAAAAAAAATGATGATAAAGAATAGGAATAATAGCAATTATGGTAATAACAATGATAATGATAACAATATTAATAATAATAATAATAATAATGATGATGATGATAATAATAATAATAATAATAATAATAATAATAATAATAATAATAATAATAATAATAATAATAATGATTATAACAACAACAACAACAATAACAATAATAATAACGATAATAATAGCAACTAGAAGCGCAAAAGGTAATGATAACAATAATAATAAGGGCAACTAATGCAATATTTTTTAAAAGTTCCCGGATCCGGATCGCCACCGAAAGTGAATGGCATCTAAGTAAAGTTAAGAACATCTCAAAAAAAAAGAAAAAAAACAAACAGATCAACTCTTAACTTTTTGAAAAGCGAATAAACTGACCAACGCGACCAAAGGCACAACCTCCCTGGCGGAAGTAATAATAAGAATGATAATAATGATAATAATAATAACAATAATAATAATGATAATGAATAATAATAAAAATAATAGCAATAATGATAATAATAATAATAATGATAATAATGATAATAATAATTATTATTATTATTATTATATTAACAACAATAATAATAATAATAATAATAATATTAATAATAATAATAATAATAATAATAATAATAATAATTGTGACAATAGTGATAATAAGGAAAATTGTAATAATGATCATTATATTGATGATAATAATGATGATGATGCTTATAAGAATATCAGTAACAATAATAATAGTAATGATAGTACTGATAAAGTTGATAATGATAATACTAATAATAGAAAATGATAATGACAAAGATAACAACATTGATAATGATAAAAAATTGATAATTATGATTATTATAATCATAATCATAATTATAATCATAAATTATCATTATCATTAGCATTAGCATTAGCATTAGCATTAGCATTGTTATTATTATTAATATTAATAGTAGTAGTAGCAGTAGTAGTATTGTAGTGATTCAGCAGAGCAAACAAAAGTATACTAAGGTTTTGTTCAAGGTCAATATTTAAAGTAGCTCACAGGATGGAGGTTCACAGAAAACGGCATAAAAATCATACAATATTTATTGATTGAAAACTAAACAAAACCGTGACTAAAACTCAGACAAAAGACTAAAAAATAAAACAAAACTTCATGGAGTTAAAAGATCTAAACAGCAAATAAAACAAGTAAAAAAAAAACTAAAACAAGTGAAAGACAAGGCAAATAAAATACACTGAACCAACCTATAAACAAAACAAGTAAAAAGACAAAAGTGAAATAGAACACGCAAAATGAAACAATATAAATAAAATACAAATAAAATCAACTTAGTGAAATAAAACAAGTAAAATGAAACTGAATGACTAATAAAACATGCAGGAAACTTCAAAGTGACACTGAACTTAAGAGAGCAAATACAAAACTGAATGAAAATACTACAACACAATCAGGACCTTTAAGTAAAACAAAAATTAAATAAAAGCACATAAACTGAAAAAAAGGATAAATGAACTAAAGGATCATAAAAATGACTACGACGGTCCAGCAAAACAAAAGCTCAAAATAACTAAAAATAAAACAGCACATCCAATTTAACTAATTAAAATCTTACGTCCTTTGGCCGAAACAACACTCTACTTAACTTTATTATGGAGACTCGGTGGGCCTTGCAAGCAATCCACTCGGGTTCCAGAGATCGGACGCAAGAATTCTGACACTTGGTTTTAGCTGCCCTTTCCGATATAAACAAAGACAATTGCCGGGTGTCTGGTTCGTTATTACTAAAAAATAATAATAATAATAAGCTTTTAGTGCGTTAAAATGTTTTGGTTCGCTGGACCTTACAATTTTAATGTGAAAGTTAATGAAATAAAAGTATAAAAAAATCATATACAATTATAAATGCGACAAAACAAACGAAAATAAGAGAAAACGGGGTGTATAAAATGCAACATAAAACTAGATAAAACATACAATAAAACAATAGAAAGAACTAGGTTAGTCAATTAAAAGTTCTATACAATAAGAATACAAGAAAAGATCGTTAAAACAATATAACGAGAACACGTGGTCGCCCCGATTTGTTGCTCCTTGCGGGGGACAAGCTCGAAACAAAAAAATATCTTTTGGGGTAGCTATCTTAAAACAGGTCACTACAGAATTACTATTATGCTGGAAATGATCATGATAACAATGATAATGATAATAATCATCATAATAATAATAATGACGATGATAAGGATAAGAGACCAAATGGTACAGGCCTTTGCAAGTAATCAAGAGCTTGTAATCATCCCATCCAGTGGTAAAGGAAGTTCAAGACTAGTTTGTATTGATGTCAGCACGTTAGAAAATAAATGTTGGGTGCCAGCGCATGTTGGTAGCCATAGAAATGAGCGAGCTGACGGGCGGGCCAAGGCAGCCGCCGCTCAGCCGTGAGATGCTCGTTCTCCTCTCCCACCGACCTGAAACCCAGCATCAGAAGTGTTCGCCCTGGTGAGTGGAAGGAGCAGCGGAGGCGGACCTCTGGAAATAAACTGTGAGATGACTTTGGCGTCCATCCCGACCGGCAAGTAGCAGCTGTGTTAGCAAGGTTGAGAATCGGGCGCACGAGATTGACTTATGGGTCGATGATAGCTAGATGTGAAGCACGTTGTGTGGGATGCTTAGAGCCATTAACGGTCGCAAAAGGGCCAATGGCGTATGTACTTGTCTCCCCATATGTAGTGAAAAATGTATTGGAGGAGGATTGTGATATATGTCTTATTGCTTTTCTAAGGGACATATTTTAAACGAAATTTAGTTATGCATATTATCTATGCGATAATTTTAGTTTTAAAGCGTGATATCTATGCTGTGATTTTTAATAAAATATCAGTTGTTATTTAGTTTAACCTATAATATACTGTTTATTGATAGATGTTTAAACATTATAAATACCTAAACATTTTAACCCTACAAGGTGTTTGCCGCTAATGGCCTTCGCTGTTGACGCGGCAGATAATTCTAAATAATCACCCAATCCTAGGTACAGCTGTGCAGTACTCACTTACGAGTCCAATTGCCGTCGGTGACTTTGGCAGACATTAGTGAAAGCAAATACCAAGTGAATAATTTTTTATTGCACATAATTATTCCCCTTTTTTTCTTTCCCTATTCTTTATTCTCCTGCTATTCATTCTCCTCCGTTTCGTTTTGTACGAGATAGCGTTTAATCACAACCCGTCTGTAGTATTTTTGCAGATTAAAACGAGTCTGTATGATGCAAAACCTTTATCGCTGAGCCAAGCTTCAGGGCAGATTACAAGTCACGTCCTCTATCCCAGGAATCTACTACTGGATCTACTGAATCAGGGAACTAGGAAAGCGTTATTGAAATGTGCGACAAGTACTGTGATGAAATACCTGGTTGCTTCGGGCGGCAGACCATGCTACGCCAAATCCTCGTTCTTATATGCCAAATTGAAACTATTTTGCGGAGAATTCACATCCTAGGAAGAGATTCGGCTGAAAGAGGAAGAAAAAGAGAGAGAAAGAGAGTGGGGTGGAATAGGGGAGGGAGAGGGAGACACACACACACACACACACACACACACACACACACACACACACACACACACACACACACACACACACACACACACAGATAGACAGATAGACAGAGAGATGGATAGAGCGAGAGGAGGAAGGGAGAGAGAGAGAGAAACAGATAGGTAAATAGACAGATCATATTGATAGACAGACATATAGACAGGCAAAGAGACAGAAAGAAAGATAACAGACAGACAAAGAAGATACCAATCTTCCAGTAGCCTAATCCATCTCACCCAAGTCGATCTTCACCTCCATAGAATACATGGACAACCAATAGAGCTAATAGCTATTGTAATAAAGAGATAACGGAGGCTCTCTTGGTATAGCATTATCAGAGATCCTTCCTTTAAGGGGCTGTCACATTAGCACTTTTACCTTCAATTTTTTGACAATTTTCTGAAAATTTGTCCATTTTTGAGCGAATTGTCGATTTTCCAGTCAGACGATAATGATCGTTTCCGTCTGAAAACCTTTCCGTCAACTTTTTCAGCCAGGCATAGTCAAATCACGAGCTATATTCGAGAATGTTTGTATTTATGGTAAATAAAATTGTCAAAAAAATTACGGAAAAAGTGCTAGTGTGACAGCACCTTACGACCATCCACCATCCTTCTCCCTTTGCACACCTCGATCTCCTCTACTTCTTCTTCAGCAACTAATTTCGCAAGATTAACCTCAGGGGGTAAGTTTTACGGGGGGGGGGGGTACCCGATTATCTCTCATTAAAAAAGATTTGCGTGTTATCGTCCCTCACACCTCATCAGCTTGCCATCGCTTGGTCGTTCAGTTTTCTCTTCCAAGTCACTTTTCATTCAAGG
>NC_091557.1:27841462-27843962 GCF_042767895.1 Penaeus vannamei
GCGCATGTGCGTGTGTGCGTGTGTGTATGCATTATGTATATATATGTGTGTGTGTGTATACATACATACATACATACATACATACATATATATATATATATATATATATATATATATATATATATATATATATATAAATGTGTGTGTGTGTATGTATGTATATGTATTTGTGTATATAGAGATAGATTGATAGATATGATTATATATATATATATATATATATATATATATATATATATATATATATATATATATATATATATATATATATATATAAGTATGCATATATATATATATATATATATATATATATGTGTGTGTGTGTGTGTGTGTGTGTGTGTGTGTGTGTGTGTGTGTGTGTGTGTGTGTGTGTGTGTGTGTGTGTGTGTGTGTGTGTGTGTGTGTGTGTGTGTGTGTGTGTGTGTGTGTGTGTATAGACGTATACATTTATTTACATGTATGTATATATCTTTAAACCCCCACACACAAGACCACACGAACAGCAAGCTATAAAACAATAAATTCAACTCCAAAATCTTGCTCAACCTGGACAGAAAATAAAAAGAAAGAAGCTCAATCACGGGCCGGGCCAGGATCGCGCCCTCACGCCCAAGGGGAGGGCGAGGTGAGCTGTGGAGCTGATGACAGGTGAGTTGCGACGCCAAGAATTCCAATTAAGGCGTCAGGTACCTCGGCCACACACATACTCACACATTCTTACGCACACACACACTTACACATAGATATCTACAAATACACATACAAATGCATATCTACAAATACACATACATATGAATATCTACAAATACACATACATATGTATATATACAAATACACATACATATGCATATCTACAAATACACATACATATGCATATCTACAAATACACATACATATGTATATATACAAATACACATACATATGCATATCTACAAAAACACATGCATATATATGCATGCGTAAACGTGCACGTAGGTAAAAAAAAAAGAGATATTTAATTTGTATTTTGTTCTCTTCCGCCTCAAAGCTAATGTAGATCAGGAAAGGAGAGAGGAAAAGAGGGAAGACGGAAATGAGAGAAAGAGAAGGAAAATAATGCCAGAAATTTGCTCTCCAATGATGCTATTTGTCATTTTTTATCATTATTATTGGCACAGTAGCTGTTGTTCGCAGAGGTGGTAGTGTTATTATCTCCGCCAAGGAAGTTGTGTGTTTGGCAGCGTTGGTTAGTTTGTTTATTTGTTCTTTAACAGGATAACTCAAAATGTTATGAACAGTTATTCTTTAACAGAGGTGTGTCTTACCATACTTAGATGACCATTACATTCCATTAAATCACATCTTTCTCAAGGACACTACAATAGGGGTGAATGGGGCAATCGTCAACAATGCTATCCTTATTAGTACATACTAATAATGGGGTTGATAATGATATTAGTGATGATAAAAACAATTGCAATAATAATGCCAATGATGATAGAAAATAATAATCACAGTAGGGATGATAATAATATTAATAGTACTAATAATAAAGATAATGATAATAATATTAGTAACAATAATGATAATGATAATAATAACAAAAATAAATATACTAACAGTAATGACAATAATGATAATGATAATAATGGTAGTAATGATAACAAAAATAATGATAATAGTAATAACAAAATGATAATGTTGATGATAGCAACAACAATGATAATTATAATAATGATGATAAGAATGGTGATAATAGCAATTATCTGATGAATTTCGTTGGTTAGTCGGTTGACAAGACAACTCAAAAAGATATTTTTAAAAATATATATGAAAATTTTGCCAGAGGTGTGTCTTAGCCTAACTTAAGTGCCATTAGATTCTAGTCAAAATCAAAGATGTTCCCATATCCATCTGGACGTAAGGGACATGTTTTGTAGAGAAACATGCTTACTAAGCCGCGGGATGACGTGGTAGGGGCCCCGACTTTGACCCCAGTATGCTGACGTCGGCATACCAGTGCGCATTCACAGCTGAGTGGACTAAGAGGGGCAGCGGGGCGCGAACCCAAGCCAGGCGAGTGCAAAGCCAGCGCTCTACCACTGAGCTATGCCACGTCAAGATGCTAGTAGTGATCCTGATCATCATGCGAAATTAATTTGTTTTTTTCGTTGTGTGTGTGTGCGTGTGTGTGTGTGTGTGTGTCCGTGTGTGTGTGTATGTGTGTGTGTGTGTGTGTGTGTCCGTGTGTGTGTGTGTGTGTGTGTGTGTGTGTCTGTGTGTTCCATGGTTAGTTGATAAGGAAGATAAATCAAAACGTTATGAGCATTATTTTTAAAAGAAATATTTACCACAGTAGTGTCTTAGTCAAACTGAAATGCCATTAGACTTTGGTGGTGATCCGGATCCTGGAATCTTCAATGTAATTCTTCAAGTGAGAACATTTTATTGCATCAATGATCCTATTACCTTCGCGGAGTTATCCGTTCTCCAGGCGTTTCAAGTTATTATTGCTCTAACT
>NC_091557.1:27903590-27906090 GCF_042767895.1 Penaeus vannamei
GGAGAGGTGCGTCGAAACAGAGAACGTGGACCATAGCCGATGCCGGACTCTTGACCCCACGCGAGAGGAATCTCCTCTTGGGCGACACCAACAGCCACCGATCTGGGAAAGGACTGCTTCATCCGGGCCATCAAGGACGTAAACGTGGAGCTTGTTAAGTGCTGGATAGAGGAGAAACCTAACTGGAGTCTAAGTCGCTGTATTCTCTATTACTTAAAAGACATCTTGGAAGACGACAGTATCAGTTCCATTCTAGACAACGTCGAGACAACATCCACTCTTAAACAGAGGTGTGAGACAGACTTTTATATTTGTGAGACAGTGCCAAATCTGAGAGAGAGGACTCCCTAAATGATAGGTCCACATCCTATAACAGTCAATTAATACAACGGAGCCAATCTAATAGCGTCAGTATAATCAAAACTGACCTTCCTTTCAGACTTGGCAATGGCGACGTTGATGACATGTGTTTTGATGCTTAGGATGACGAGGTATCCTCCGGGCTCATACGAAATAGGCTCGGAACAATTAGACTATTGAGTACTATTAAGAAGCAATGTCCCCTTTTCAAACTCAGAGATAACTGGAACTCCGCTAAGAGAACCTTTGACAATTCACTTAATGGTGGTGTATCCTTGAACATTGTCAGGAATAATCCTACTCAACCGATGATTGATCATGCTGCTAAAGTTGACGTCAGGGTAACAAATAAATGGTCAAATAGTAAGAGATTATCACAGGCTAGATATAACCTTCGCAATAGTAGCCATTTCCCTTCCAACAGGCGTAAAACAGCGGAATCCCCATCACCTCACCCTTACTTTGACAGACTGGGTTTCAGTGGACATAGGTCATAAAGGGAAAATCGGGAAGGAGGTTGCTATAACTATCAGCAATCCTCTTGTCGGTCCGACCATAAGATCATCAGGTGTGCTTTATGTCATTCTCTCGGACATAAGGTAGGCTTTGTCAACAATACAAGGGCCAAGAAGTTGCAGCCGACGGAATCTCTGACCCCAACCACATCAACTTCATTAACATTGTTCATATGAATGCCTAATATCTCTTAAGTAATATGACTGACATCGAAGTTTTCACCGGGCACACATTTTGAATACCTCATATATATATATATACATGTATTTAAGTGAACATATATGGTCACTTGCCCGATAAAGGGTTAAGGAACGTCAGATCGACATCCTCTGCATCAGGGAAACTTGGCTATCCAGCGAGCAAGAGGACAAATTTGTTAACACTGCAGGCTATGACATCTATCGCCACAACATAGGACGTGGAAGAGGAGTAGCTATATATGTTAGTAACGATTTATATGTAATCAAAGTAGAAAACTGTAAGCAAAATCAATTGAGTAGAAGACATTTGGCTCAATAGACAATGTAGAAAACTGTTCCCTTGATTGTTGGGTGCATTTATAGACCCTCATGCTCCTTCAATATCCTTTAATTAACTTGTGGAGTTATTCCAAGCAGTTTTTCTTCGAAATAAACCTGTCTTTACCTTTGGTAAGCGATAATAACCTAAGGCCATTAGAAATTGTAACCTTCATCAATTAATTAAAAAAACAACTCGCATTATTGAATCCTCTAATACATTACTTGACGTCATCATAACAAATAAAATTGATATAGTGTTACATGATGATGCTGTTCCTTGTCCTGTTGCAGATCATGAACTCATCACTGTCAAAATTGACTTTCATAAACATTCAGGTGCCTAGGTAACTACAGTCAAAATACGTTTTGCAATTTGCTTCTGAATGATATCAATGCCCTGAACCTAGTTCTTCACACTGACAATTTTAACAAAACAAGTATATGTTTTTAGTGACATTTTTTTAAACAATCTGAACGGCTGTGCTCCCCTTGTCACAAGGGAAATCCGTCGCCCCGCAGCACCATGGGATAGAAGAAAGGTAGTTCTACATAACCAAAACAAAACGTATTAGTTCTATTACTAAAATAGCAAATTACAATATTTCTGCAACTCAATCAAAAACAAAAGCGGCACATAGAAAGTTATTCATAGTATAACGCCCCAGAGCAGCAAATCCTTTCAACATGAGGATATTAATAAACTAAGAAAGCCGAGTAATTTAACAATTGCTTTGCAAACATATGTCGCCCGTCCTTTGAACACTCACAGACATGTCTTAGCAATACTCCCTTTAACGACGAAAGAACTCAAGGCTTACCTTGTACTCCAGTCCAGTGAACTCTGTTATCCTGGGTCATAAAAAAAATTTAAACATTCCAAAGCCACCAGCTCAGAGGGCATATCTCAAACATATTTAAAACTTGTTCTTCCTGTTGCCATTTTCTACATTACTGTCATCATTAATATCTTCATGGTAATTCGTATTTTTCCAAATACTTGGAAGCTAGCTCATGTAACCCCTTTCTTCAAGGCTGGAGATAAAGTATACATATACAATTATCGTCCTATTTTTCTTTCACCCATTTTATCAAAGATTTTAGAG
>NC_091557.1:27916090-27921090 GCF_042767895.1 Penaeus vannamei
TCCCCATGCTGCCGCCGGGGTCTCGCTGCCACATGAACGTTTCGAGATGCTGTGGGAGAGAGAGAGAGGCATTGAGGGAGATGAGGGGGGAAAGAGAGAGAAAGGAAGAAAGAGAGAGAAAGGGAGAGAGAGAGAAAGGGAGAGAGAGAGAGAAATGGAGAGAGGGAGAGAAAGAGAGGAGAGAAGGAGAGAGACAGAGGGAGGGAGGGAGCGGGAGAGAGAAAGGGAGAGACAGAGAGAGATGGAAAAAACTGAGGAGGGGATAGATTGAAAGAGGGTGAGAGTGAGCAAGAGATAAATAGATAGAGAGAGGGGGAGGGAGGGAGAAAGAGAAACAGAAAAGAGATAAAGAGTGAGTGAGATGCGGGAAGAGTTTGATCGAGGAAAGGGCCAGAGAGAGAGAGAGGGAACAGAGGAGACGAGAGATGAATTAGGGACATTCGGAAAAAGAGTAAAAGAGGAGGGAAGTAAGAGAAAGAGAATAAGAACGAGTGAATGATGGAGGAGGAATAAGGGAGGATACAAGGATATAGAGAAATACTGAGGAGAGAGAGAAAAAAATAAAGAGAGGAAGGAAAGAATGAAAAAGGTAAGGAGGGAAAGAGAAACAGAGGAAGAGGGCACATAATTGATGAAATGAAAAGGAAAAGCTGGAAAAAATGTTCTAAAAACAGAGAAGGCTAAAATCATTATAAAAAGGTAGGGAAAGTGGTGGGATAAAGAAAAAGAAAAAGACAGAGAGAAACTTGGAAAATGAAATAATCAGTGAAGAAAAATGTAAATAAATAATATGTGCATCTACTCGAGTGTGTAAACATAGATAGATAGATAGACATAAAATATAAATGTAGATATCAATATAGATATAGGTATAGATATAGATCCACAAATAGATAAGGATACATACAATAGATAGATATACAATGTATGTACACACATACACACACACAAAGGTATACATCCTCCACACACCTACGCGCACATACCAAGAGGTATAATACCAGCAAGGAAAAAATCAAGAATGTCAACTCAGACACATGCACAGAGGAAAGATTAAGTCCTTCCTGAAGTCCTAAAAGCTAGCAAGACAAATAACCTAAGTAAGAAAGAGAGAGAAAGAAAAAAGAGAGAGAGGACAAAAATGGGAAAACTAAACACGTGAGGAAAGTGGATGGGGAATAAAATGGCCCGGGGGGAAGGGGAAGAAAAGTATAGGGGAAAAAAGAAGAAGGGGAAAAAAGGTAATAAACAAATACATTAAGAAGAGAGAGGATGTGCTGGAAAGGTGTGTTTGAAGAAGATGGAAGAGGAAGTTTAACCGGTGGAAAGTGAGAGGGAGATAATCATAATAATAACGATGATAATGATGATAATGATAATAGTAATGATAGTACTAATAATAATACCTCTAATACTATTAATGATGTGAAGGATGATAACAACGAAATAATAATATTGAATGATAATTTTGATAATGATAATAATTATCATAATAATAGCAACAATAATGATGATAGTGGTGTGGGTGATAACAAAATGATAATCTTGATAATGACAATGGTAATAATTATAATGATCATAGGAGTAACTGCAACATTAACGATACTTATAACTAAAATGAATGCGAAACAATAATTGTCATCATAATTACAATGACAATAATGAAAACAATGATAGTAATAGTAGTAATGATACCAATAATAATGAAAATAATGATAATAATAGTAATAATGAAAATGATGATACTGATGATGATAAAGATAAAAGCAATAATGATAATGATAATAACAACAGCAATAATAGTATCAATGATAATACTACTAAGAATAATAACAATAATCATTGTTATCATTATTATTGTCAACATTATTTTCATCAATAGTAGTAGTAGAAGTAGTAATAGTAGTAGGATTATCATGTTGATAATAACAGCTATGATAATGTTGACGATAATGATATAAATTACAATGATGATAACAACAATAGTAATGTAAACAATGAAATGAGGATAATGCTGATAATAAGTTAATAGTGATAATACGAATTATGATGACATCAAATTATCAACAATAATGACGGTGATAATGATGTTGATGATGATGATAACAGCAACAAAAATTACAAAGATTTTTAAAAATGATAATGACAATCACAATATCGACAATGCTGATGATTATAATAATGATAATAATAATAACAATAATAATGATAATACGAAGAACAATGATGATAATGATGATACTGAAAATAGTAATGATAATGAAAATGACAATATCACTAATAGTAATGATAGAATGATAATGATAATGATGATAGCAATGAATAACGAAGATAATGTCAACAACAATGATAACGATGATCATGATAAAAATGATATTAATATTATAATTATTATTGTTATTATTATTATCATTATTATTATTATTATTATAGCAATAGCAATAATGATAATAATAACAATAACAATAATAATATTGATTATGATAGAAATGGTAATAGCGATAACAATAATGAAGACAAGAATAATGATAATTATAAATATAATAATGATAAGTGATAACAATAACGACAATAACAAAAAGGTGACACAACAAATGCATAAAAAGTCATTTCACTTGCATTACAAGGCTAAACACACTTTGCTAGCGAGTGAGTGAGTGTTCAGTTATGAGGTGCTTTTATGAAGAGATGCCGAGTGTAAAGAAATGTAAATATCGCTTAAAAGAACATGTGTGAATTTTGGGGAAGGAAGGTGAAAAAATTTAGAGAATAAATGAAGCGAGTCTAGTGGGAGAGCTGGCAGTATAGTTATATAAAATATGTTTATTTACTATGAAGTGAGTGTGGAAGAGAGAGAGAAAAAAGAAAGAAAGAGAAAGAGAGAGAAGGGAATGTTACGTAAAACATTTTACCTTTTCTACTGTATAAATCAATGCATATACACACACTCAATTGCGTACTCCCCTATATGCATGTATATATATATATATATATATATATATATATATATATATATATATATATATATATATATATATATATATATATATATATATATAGATAGATAGATAGATAGATAGATAGATAGATAGATAGATAGATAGATAGATAGATAGATAGATAGATAGATAGATAGATAGATAGATAGATAAATAGATAGATAGATAGATAGATAGATAGATAGATAGATATAGATATAGATATAGATATAGATAGATATATAGATAAATAGATAGATATATAGATAAATAGATAGATATAGATATAGATATAGATAGATAGATAGATAGATAGATAAGTGTGTGCGTGTGTGTGTGTGTTTGTGTGTGTGTGTGAGTGTGTGTGTATGTGTATATGTGTATTTTTGTGTGTATATATGTGTATATATGTATATGGGTATATATATATACATATATATATATATATATATATATATATATATATATATATTATACATATATATATATGTATAATATATATATATATATATATATATATATATATATATATATATATATATATATATATATATATATATATATATATATATATATATATATATATGTATATATATATATATATATATATATATATATATATATATACATACATATATATATATATATATATATATATATATATATATATATATATATATATATATATATATATATATATATATATATATATATATATAGACATATACTTACACATACATATATATGTTCATCTTTATAGCATGTCCTATTCATCAGAATATAGCAAACAAAAACAGTAATGATGTCCACCAAATACAGTAACAAAAACAACGCCACTCAGGGAGCAACACCACTGACAAATCGACAAAAAAACATAGAAAACAAAAAACATCAACAAGGAAACATACAAACAAAATAAAAGGCAACAAAACAAACAAAACAAAAGGCAACAAAACAAGCAGAGCAAACAAGAGGCAACAGAGACATCACCGCGTCAGCCAAGTTTCAATTTTCTTATGAATTAACTCGCATGGCGGAGGGAGGCTCCGTATGATTCGCTTTATTCCCGTAATTGTATCAGCAGCTGTTGCTTCTCCCGCTCCTCCGACGCAGCCGGCAGCCAGATCGACTTTTTCTCTTTCTCTCTCTCGCTTTCTCTTTCTCTCCCTCTCTTGGTTGTAGGGTTACTTTGTTTTTTTCTGGTTCTTACGGTTCTTCTGTCTGTCTGTCTGTCTGTCTCTCTCTCTGTCTCTCTCTCTCTCTCTCTCTCTCTCTCTCTCTCTCTCTCTCTCTCTCTCTCTCTCTCTCTCTCTCTCTCTCTCTCTCTCTCTTTCTCTATGTCTGTCTATCTACCTACCTATCTATTTATCTATCCCTATCTATCTATCTGTCTGTCTATATTTATCTATGTATCTTTATCCATCTATCGCTCTTTTTCTCTCTTCATCTCTCTTACTATCTATCTCTCAGTACATCTACCAAAACAATCATTCATCTATCTGCCTCTCTGTCTATCAGTCGGTCTACCTCTGCCCATCCATCCAACAATCTACCTCTATATCCATCTACACACATCGCTTATTCTCCTTCCCTTGCTCTCCTCTTCTTCCTTTCGCTCTCTCTCTCTCTCCGTTGCAGCCGAATTCTTCCATGCTCGGGCTGGTCTGCTTGGCAACAGAAATTCTCATTATTTTCCTCACTCTCCCCTTTTCTCTTCTTGTCCTTTCCGTATTTCTCTCCTTTTGTTTTGTTTCATGTTGTACCATTTGTTTTTGGTGCATGTACTTTTTTCTAAGTTTCCCAGGCACATTGTTTTATCGATTTTTACATTCATCTATTTTCTTTTTGTATGTGTGTTCTTTATTCTATGAGAGGATGCCATGGATATTATGATTTTGTTGGATTTCCTTAATATGGATTTATGGTAATTTTGATAAGGTTAATCATATAATAATTTGCATTGCTATGATCATAATGATTTTCATCATTATAATCATTACTATTATTGTTGTTATCATTAAT